>NC_059108.1:83092935-83396685 GCF_020740685.1 Jaculus jaculus | reverse complement strand
GATTGATAAAAACACATTATTAATGTGTAAAACTTTCTATTGTTCCAACACTGCTTTGGTTGGTGATAGAAGAATACTTAGTGACAAGGGCATTGAATTCAGGGTTAGCTGAACACTGACTCTTGTATACCTGGTCTCAGAAAGAGCTGCATTCCTGATCAAGAATTAAGAGGAGAAGCATCATTTTTGATCTTTAAATCCTCCATCACTAACTGTAGTGTGAGTTCCATCTGAGAAGTCTCATAATGTAAACTATTAGCAAGTCCTTACAGTTTTAAATATATATATATATATATATATATATATATAGATAGATAGATAGATAGATAGATATACACACACACATATACATATATACATACACACACACATATATTTATAAGCAGAGAGAGAGAGATACAGATAGACAGAGAGAATAGGCATATCAGGGCCTCTAGCCTCTGCAAACAAACTCTAGATACATATGCCACCTTGTGCATCTGGCTTTATGTGGACTGGAGACTAAACTGGGGTCATTAGTCTTTGCAGGCAAGCACCTTAACCACTGAACCATCTCTCCAGCCCAGTTCTTAGAGTTTTAAGAAAAGCTAAGGAAATCTAGGCACATTTTTCCACATTGTCTCATAATAGACAGTGTCAGTGGTGACAGATATAAGATACAACTAATAGTTTTAGGAGTAGCATATTTCTTCAGCTTTAAAATTTGTGTCCAGCTTATGTTTCTTGGGGATGTCAAATTCAACGAGCTGTATGTATAAACATATATTAACTTTGATGGTTACTTGACATGCTGTTTTTGCTTGTCTATTGTTTGTTCCAAGGGGAACTGGGTTTAAAGGATCTGTCTTAAAGTCAGAGTGGTAATGGCTATCAACATATCAAAACACCTCACTCTTCTAAGGTGGTTTCCCTAAAATGTGGTCCCAGGGAATCATATGCCAAGGCTTGGGTGTATTAGCCTCTGTGATGTATTACATTAGATGGGCCTTGGACACAGGTCTGAGTAGAACAAAACCAAGGTTAAATTGTACAGGCCCTTTTCTAAGTCAAATAACTTCCAAGGAATTTATCAAATATAACTTCTAAAGTGTCATTGGAGAAGTGAAAAATAATACTAGAAGTCATTGTATTCCCTGCTCGAGATTTAGGACAGTTACATTACTTTAAAATATATCTGTGTTCATGGCTGTCAGAAGAAATCCTAACAAAATCCACACATTTGCCGCATCCATTACCACTGTAAAGAATTGCTTTGAAATGCTTGCTCTAACAGTTACACAGCTTCAACTTCCTCATTTGAGACTGGCTGTTTCTAGTTCTGGGCCAAAAGTTTTCAGCAAAGGAGACCGGTGATAATGGTACATCCACCAAACACACAGGCCTGACTTGTGGGGCTGGGGAGTTGGCTCAGTGGATAAAGCATTTGTGCGCAAGCCTGAGGACTAGACTTTGGACGCCCACATAAATGCTGGCTGGGCGTGGGGGCTACCTGCAATCCCAACACTTGGGGGCAGCAACAGGGAATTCTGGGGCAAGCTGGCTGAATCAGCAAACTCTGGGTTCAAGTTCATCTGCAGTGACTAAAGGTGCACCCATTCTCTCTCTCTCCTCTCACAGTGCTTACAAATAAATAAAATAAAAGGAATTTGTATGTTTTATTCCATTTCATCTTCAGAACAGTACTACAGAGTTGGTATTATTATTATTATTTAAATTTCACAGATAAGGAGACAGGAGAGTGGTTAAGAAGCTTACCTAAGGCTAGGTATGCTTGCTTACAATGGTGGCAGGAGGATTGCCATGAATTTGAGGCCAACTTGGGTTACACAATGAGTTCAAGGCCAGTCTGGACTAGAGAATGAGATTCTGTCCAAAATGCAAAGCAAAGCAAAACAAAAACAAAAAGAAGTTTATTTAACACTTGGCTCATCTGTAGAAGGAGTGGGCTTAAAGACAGCTAATTGCTGAATCCAGGAAACTCTCCCTGCTCTCTACCCTGTCTGCACAGCTGTGCTTTTATAGAGCAATTGCTTGGCAGCCCATTATACCCACTAAACCACGAGGATAAAATAATCCAGTTTAAGTTATCTTTAATACTAAAAACACTGGAGAGAAAAATCACTAAACACAAAAGGACTTCAAATGGTCACTAGTGTTTGGTATGCTACCCATTGAATATATTTTACAAGAATTTCTTTGGTAGGTCACATCATCAAAACAGAATCATCTATGGAAAGCAAGTCCCCCCAAAATCTCAGTACTTCTTTTCATAAGGTGAATGTTTTGAACTATGCTACCTTCAAATAATTCATTAACCCTATAGGGACTCCCAGCATGGGGGAGTCACTTCACAGGGCACATAGCGGGGAGAAACAGTACAAGATTGGGGTAGAGCTCAACTCCTCGGTAGAGTCAATTCCGAATCTTAGGCAGCAAGGGCGAAGGCAATGTTTTATAGCCATCATGTTTAGTACAACTTCTCGATTCTTATGTTTTCATTATCCTTTGCAATAGCTCTCCTAAAAATATATGTGGTGATAATTATACTATCATCTTGTTTTGCATTTAATAATAAATGGATAAAACAGAAGCTACTCATGAGTGCAAAAGTGAACAAGAAAAATGGCAAACAAAAAAGGTAAGTCATTTGTTGTAAGAACCTACAAATAAATTAAACCTTGCCTAAGATGTATTGATTTTATGTGGCCTCGCCTGTTGAATAATGTCAAGGGTTCCTGACAATCCATTACATTCAATAGGCAAAATCTCCTTATAATTTTTTTCTCTTTCCTGAACGATATATAATCCATTTTTCCCTTGATGAGAAAAACAGTGCCTTATAAGCTTGATAATTCTTTAAGGTTTGGAACAAGGCTATAGGTAGAGAAATTTCGTCTTACCATTTGGTCATAATTGACTCTACAAAAAGTATGATAAATCTGACTCCACATAGACTTTCTGAATGTCTAGGCTGAATCCCAGAGCCCAGAAAGGATCCTTAGGTCATCTTTACTATAAAATTAAGAATGGCATGATGGTAGGAGCACTTTGCTTTTTTATTTTAACCAGGGTTTACTATGAAGAAGAAACAAAAAATATATATTTCTCACTGATCTTCAGTGAACAATATTCAGTATCTTTAGATAATAATTGGGGATTCACTTGTTAACACTGCCAACAAGAGTGATTCCAAAGGGGGGGGAAACTTTAAAAGATTTGATTACAATTTAGAGAGTTGTTTTCCTGAACTTACAATTTTACCAAGAAAAAACAATACATCTGCCTACAATGATGCTGAAGAAAAGGTGGATATAAATTTCTAAAAGAGAGCTATACCAATTCTCTTTTAAACCTATAATACTCTGTACGCATGTGTGTGTAAGTACATGTATGTGTACCCACATTATCCACACATGCATTCCTCCTGTTCACAGTCTGGTCATAGGAGGGAAATGAAAATGCTGAAAATTTCCTAATTGACAAGGAGAGTTTCACTTTTAGTATTTAATAGTAGTGTCTTGGCTTTGAGATTGGCAATTTCAAATGGTAGGCCATTAAGTGGGATTCAGAAAATTTCCTAGTCCTCTGGCCCGAATGGTGAGATTCATGCCAGATCTAATATCCAGGCTATTTTGTGCATGGTCAAACAGCTATGCTTTATGAACTCTGGCAGAGGCTACTTAATTCCCAAGCTCTAACCTACATGGCTGTAGAAACTTTCCCTGGCCACCAAATACTGTTAATGTCAGTTAGTGCATGGTAGGGTAAGTGCAGCTTTGGAAAGATACAAATATGCCCCTGGAAAGTAACTTGGGGAAGAGAAAATCCCAGCTCAGGTAACAAAACCTACACCCCAGGAAACCTTTCATCCTAGAAAGCAAACTGCTACAGCTGTGCAAAACCTCTTATCTTTGTGCAGACAAATACAGAGATTTAAGGCAGGCAAATAATGCAGATGCTGAAGTGAATCCATATTGCTGACACTGAACAAATGGTCCTTTGTGAACATATTCATCTGCCTATTTCATAAACTACCAGCGAGCACCTGTGAATGGCAGATGCCATGTGGGACAGTAGAATAGGAAATAAGTTAGGCTCAGTTCTGTTTATAGCCCATGGGTCACAGTGTAGAGACTGTAGATGGGTGAAAACCCAATTACATATGGGCATGTCACAGAGGGATGTATACATAGGTCCAAAGGGCTAGAAAAATCATCTAATGCCGTTCATGTGGGAAGGTAATTTCACAAAGAAAGTGGGCACTAACAGTCAGCAGAAATTTTCCATGCTTACCACAGGGTACATGAAGAGAATTGCATGGACAGGAAGGCCAAAGACCTGGATGAATCTAGGAAGGTGGTGTGAAGGCAAATTGACAGATTGCCTCAAACAGGACATCAAATGGGGGCTGTCTGACAGAGTGATGGTGAACTGTGGAGCATGGAGGAGAGGAGTCCTATGAAACTTTTAAACTGGAGCTTAGAGAAATCAGTATCAGTCATGACAATTGTACAAAGGGAGCTTCTCTTTCAAGGCTTTTCTTTCATGTCTTGAGAAGATACCAGCCTTAAGAGTCCTATGCCTTTCTCTTTCTTGGTCCTCTTTTCCTTCCCAGCTCAGCTTCTATAAATAAGCTACCTAAATTCTTGTTCTCCACTTTCTGCCATTTCCTTCCATCAGCAGCCCTTCATAATCTGCTCTTCAGAATCCCTACCCTGGGGAAACTGCTCTGGCCAAAGTCTCCAGCAGCTTGTTAATTGTCAAAACAAAAAGGCATGTCCCAGATTGCTTTAGATCTCATATCATTGACAGCTCCTTCCTTCTCCAGACACCCTGCTCCCTGTACATGTTATCACCCTGCCCTTACCTTTCTTACCTTGATGTCCACATGTTAAGAATTATCACATGGCTATCCTATGTTTCTGTACCAATTCTGTAGAGGTTCTCATGTTATATTTTTCTTAAACCAGTGATTCTCAAACTTCAGCATACATCATAATCATCTGAGAGCTGGACTCTGATATCTGATAGCTGGTTCCTTGGGTCAGGCTCAAGAATTTACATGGAAGAAAGCAGGTTTCAGAGGAAGGTGCTGCTGGCTGCTGGGGTCCATGCTTGGAAATCATGACCTGAAACAATCTTCTCTAACCCCTTTGACTTGTGATCCCAGCAATGCTAGTGATTCATAATATGGGAAGTCTCAGACTTGGCTATCTTTATGTGTCCTCCATAGCACTATACTTGACCTTTCCAACACAGAGTTCATCAAATCTTCCTTGACATTTCTTCTCCACAGTCCCAAACCTGCTTCTCCTATACTCATTGCCTAGGAGAAAAGCCCCACCCACCATAGGTCACAAATTCCCAAGGAAGAATTTCTGCCTTCATGAATTCCAATTTACATATACTGGCTGGGTCATGGTTATTGCCCCTGCCTGAGCCTTCCTCTCTCCCTCCTTTGCTCCTTCACCTTTTCTTCTCACTCTCCCTTCTTAACAGAGGCAATGGTGCTGGCTTAATGGCACTCACTGTTTCCAGCATCATCTTCCTCAAAGCCATCCTTCATGTTTCTAGCAGAAATGGGTTTTCTCAAGTGTCACTCTGAGCAGTTCATGAGTGTGCCACCTCATGCCCTGTCACCTCTTCACAGAATTCCCCATCTCCAGGCATACTGGATTGTTCTTAACAAACCCACTCCTTTTGCCTTGTTGAGTTTAATGTGTTAATTCAGGGAAATGCTCATAGATAATGCCCTTATTTCATATATATGGTACTATTGACATTTAAGAATCATGAAGTATTTTTACTGCAGTACCACCAATGTCTAGCAAAGCACAATATATACAAGGTGAATGCATCCTGTTTTGTCTCAAATGTTTCCCAGGAGGAAATAAATTGCTCAGGAAACCTCCGACACTGTTATACTGTCTCTTTTTTTTTTCTCCTCTTTCTTATCTTATCTGCAATACTAGGGATCAAACCCAGGGCCTTATATATACTAGCAACTGCTTTGCTACTGAGCTATGCACCTCAGCTCCTTTAAAAAAATTTCTTGAGGGGCTAGAGAGATGGCTCAGCAGTTGAGATACCTGGACACTTGGCTGCAAAACCTAGCGAACCAGGTTTGATTCCCATTACCCAAGTAAAGCTGGATGCACAAAGTGGCACATGTATCTGGAGTTCATCTGCAGTCGCTAAAGGCCCTGGCATGGCATGCCCACCCTTCTTTCCTTCCTTCCTTCCTTCCTTCCTTCCTTCCTTTCTTCCTTCCTTCCTTCCTTCCTTCCTTCCTTCCTTCCTTCCTTCCTTCCTTCCTTCCTTCCTTCCTTCCTTCTTTCCTTCCTTCTTTTCTCTCTGTCTCTCCTTTCCTTTCTTTTTTCCTTTCTTTCCTCCTTCCTTCCTTCTTTCCTTCCTTCCTTTTTTGATTTCTCTGGCCACTGTTTCCCTAGAAAATAATTCTATCTTCTACCCAGCAATAGGGTAGTTACCACTGAATTTCATTTAAATAAATTTGTGTTCAAAAGAATAAGGTTTATATTCCCTTTTTATAAACTGAGCTTTATTGTATGAACCTATTGCATGTTTGTTATATTCCCATTGGATTATTTTCTTATGTTCCCTCTCCCAAGGTGTATGTGTATATGTATTTATTCTTATACCTTCCTACTTACTACACTTATTTATGCCTGAGATTTATGGATGGAATGAAGGAGACTGGCCTGGCTACAAGCTGCCCAATCTCTAGGACTCAATCCTTCTCCCTTTAGATATATCTGGTTCTTTGAGTTCAACACTTATGTGTAGTTTTGGCATACTGCCAGTAATTTTACCATAGCATAATAAAGAATACTAAAATTGAGAGTTTCCCCTCTGCATGAATGCATGAGAAGCTAAGGGTCAATGGAGAAATACGAAGATGAAGGCTGTAGCAGTGCAAGAAGTGACCCTTGTATATCAAGAATTGGACTAGGATTCTTAAGGCTGAGGAGAGGCCAGAGGGCTACAACCACAGTCTCTGAGGACACAGTAGCAAGTGAGACTCCAATTACACATAAACAGCAGAGACCACTGAGTTGATCAAATGCTATTGACAGTTCAGTTTTCTGTGTAGATGTTTAGGCTAACATTTTAGCTATGTACATTTTTCAAAACAGTTTTCTCTGCAAGTCTATTAATGAATTCTTTGGTTTCTCATGTCCCAAGTCCATATTTAAGAACATGTAGTCTGAAGACCACATGCATAAAATCTATTTGAGTATAAGTATGCACATCTTAGATCCCAGCCTAGACCTCCTGAATCATAAATTTCATTTTTTGTAAGTAATTTTTTATTTTAATTTTTGGTTTTTCGAGGTAAGGTCTCACTGTAGCCTAGGTTGCCAAATCATAAGTTTCTTAAATGACTCTTAGATATTGAATTTGAGAATATTTTTTAAATGCAAAGGATCCAATAAGGTTTGACTCAATATGACATACTTAAACTCATGTGGACTTTGTAAACACCTAGAATGGAACCACTGAAGTCTTTAAGCGGGGTTACTTTTGCTGACCTTCTATCAGTTACACACATAGTATCTTTAATTGGAGACTGTAAGATTAACCAGCCTTTTTCTATTTTACAACCTATTTTCATTGCGATAATACCATAAGAGATGATGACTGCATCAAGATTCATTATTGCTGGCTGGGGTACCAAGGAATGAGATTTAGTGCCTTTTGCAAGTTCTCTTTGATATAATATGCAAATGAAGGATGCAGTTAATTAAATATTTCATTGACACTGCCCAACATCAAATGCATGCTGCTGATTCCTTCCTTACCTTGTTACCACACAGCCAAATACAAGGCAGTATGGGGAAGGATTATTGTAATATGGAATACAATAAATATATCAATTGAAGACCAACATTAAAAGAGTTATTTGCTAATGGGCACCATGCCAGGGTTACTCAGGCAATGCTGCTTGCAGAATTCCTAAGCTGAGTTCACAAGATACAGATCGATGCACCTCCAAAGAGAGTCTATATCAATCTCCATTTCATTCATTAGCTCCCACTTCGAGCTGGTTGGCTGCTAGTTAACTCTTTAATGTGGGAGAAACTGTCAGTGTAAAGGCCACTGGGACACGTGCTCTTCCCAGCTGTACTTGACCTGTCAATATTTCTTGCAGCAGACTGTTTAAACTGGTACGGCTAATGGCAAAATGGAGACCTATGGGGTTTTGAAGGCTTTCATAGCTTCAGAATGGCTTACCATCCAATAGCAAACATTAGTAAATTCATCCCATTGCTGTATTTCTGTCTGTGTTTTACCATCCAGGTGCACAGGAGGTAGGATAAAATTATTTTCCATAGCTCTACCCTTGAACTCAAAGGTATTTTAGAGTACACATTATGTAGATGTGGGCTCCACTACAATGAGATACTATCACACCAAGGACTTGGCTGCAGTGGAGATCATTAGTTTGTGATTCAGCTCGAAAGAAACTCCAAACAATAAGGGAGGCAAAGCAGTACTTCTATAAAGTTAGATTCATTTTCAATTTGTATTGGTTCAGGGACAACTTGATTGTTGCACAGTGGAAGAACCTGGATGCTCAGGGGGATGCTTGGTGCATGAACTATTTCAAGCCCTTCTGAAAATGTAAATAAGAGCCTTAAGACATAAAGGCATAATTACCAAAACAAAGAATAGTCTCAGACCACCAGGAATAGCTGCTTCACTTATTTTCTTTCTACAAATATTGAATTTACTAATTTCCCTTGCCTTACTGTTGAATAAAATCAATTTTCTCAGTAGAGCTGATCTCTGCTTTGTTTGAGGTTAGATGTGAAGTTGATATGCATCCATGGATATACTGTTTTGGAGAAAGCCTTGAATATTTAACCCTACGTCACAGAGAGCCCTCCCTGCACTATCCTGCGGGGCATATATTGATTCATTATTTGACAATCAAGATTCTCCACAGGTTAATTGACATGTTTGGAATTCATGGCAAGAAAAATCTGTGCATTATTTTAAAACTCCTGTCAAATTGTTTGTAGAAACGGTTTGATAACAACACCTGTTTTTTCCTCTCTTGGCCAATACAATCCATTGAGAATCCTGGCTTAAAATATTTCCCTGCAGAATTGTCAAACATATGTATTTGTATTTCATTACTTGGGTAATAGCTGATTTGCCAAGTTCATTTACTACTAGTTGCTTCTCAAACATCTCAGTGGGATAATTAAGGAATACTAAGAACTGAAACTGTACTAAGTTAGGAGGGGGCTGGGGCCATTGCCTAAATCCCAGTCCTGATTAAGCTGCTGTCCAGAATTAAATATTCAATAACCGAATGTCTCTTTTCTTGCTTTACTCTGAGCAACTTATCATCAAGGAGATGGAGCTACTCCCCAAGTTATGAAAAAGAGCCCCCCCCTTGAATTATCCACACCAATCAAACAGATCAAAAACGGGCAAACTTTTAAGTGAAATGTATTTAAATTAAAAATTGACTTGGTAATGTTCTAAATGGTATCTTCTCTCAGTGGATATATATGTAGGGAGAGAAAATAAATAGTAACTCCAGGAGCATGTCCTGAAAGAGAGCAATGAAAGGCCAGGCACGGCTCAAGGTTATGACTGAACACAAGCACCAATTTGGACAGCTAATACACCCTCCTGAGAAATTGTGGATATGAAAGATTCTGGAGAAGAAGGCTGAAGTATGATAGCATTAGAGTTTAAATGTTCTCAAAGAATCTTGCTGGCTCATTGCACAAAGAAAAGAGATATTTTAATCATGAGCTATCTGTCATCACTTGAATTTGAATGGCTGTTGTTTGAAGTCACAAGCTACTGAGTCTTGTGATGCAGGTTTTCAGGTCTGGTGCTGGAACAAAAAAAGGTATGAAAACTGATAAAAGAAATAACATAGAAAAACAAATGGCTATGGATCTGACAGGAGATACTGCATCTGAAATGCTATTTCTTTTAAATCTTGGACAAGGAGAAGAATTATTGAATGGTGAGTTTCTCAGCATCTTTCCTCCGAAGAAAATGAAATGAGAGACTAGAAAAAATGCACTATGCAGCATGAGTGCCATTGCTATCTTAAGACAACTGCATTGAATTCAGCAGTCCATACATTTTCCAAGTTCATAGAACAGTATATATGAGGATAGGCAGGGATGCAAGACAAGATTATTTCAAGTGCAGGCACCAAGACAGCTGATGGCTCAGTGCTTCATCTTTACTATTTCAATGTGTATTCCTTTGAGACGTATCATTGGATGACTCAGGAGGCCTCCAACAATTCCCCGGAGAGCTACACATGGCTTTCCATCAACTAGGCATTGGGTGGTAGTGGAGGGAGGTATTATTGGTTTCTGTAAAGTGAAGTTGCCAAATTCAGTGCTGTCATGATCTTGTTTCATTCACTTTCATTACATGAGAACATGGTATGATTTTTCATTCTCTCAATACCCAGGAGCTCAGGCTTATAGAGAGAAGGGAATAGTTAAAACTCTTCAAATAAAAGAAAAGTAAGACCAAAGAGCTTCTCTTGTCACATTTCCACTATTTCCAGCTTTCAAGCCGCCACTTACAAGCCACTTCTTGACATAATCTTTAGGCTTAAGCATGTGGAACAGTGGACCAACCAGCTTAATACAAAGACAAAGATGATATGCAGCTAATGGACAGAGCATCGCAACTAGGTGTTAACACATCATTCATTGAACTAAATGCTCTTTCAAACTCTGCAGCAGAAACAATTAAAGTACTGACTGCAGTCTTAAGTTGCTTCAAATTGTCTGGCACAATTGATCCACAATTATCTTTGTACTCCCTGACGCCCCTGGATGCTACCTTTTTCACTCACTTTAAATTTCTTTTACAATTCTACAACCTGTGTTCTGGCATACTGAATATCTGACAAATGGAGCATATACTGGAGAAGGCCATTTTGATAGATCTAAGAATCCTAAATCTATTTAAACATTCTATTAAAATATCCAAGCTGCATACTTTCCAGTTCTCCCTTCATAACAAATAAGAAATGTTAGTAAAAATGTTAGACAAAAGAGACAGCAAATCATTTTCCCACTAGATTCATCATGAGAAATTCTATGATGTAGAATTTATAGCAATGAGACAAGTTCTACTTCCAAAGTCGGAACACTAAATCACTCATATCTGGTGTCGTCAAGGATTTTGTTAATCGTTTCTGTATTCCTGGATCAAGTCTTTGATGACCCATAAAAACATGGCTGATAAAAGACTTCACTGGGGGCTGGGGAAATGGCTTGGCAGTTAAGGCGTTTGCCCTGGGATGCCTAAGAACACTGGTTCGATTCCTCAGGATCCATGTAAACTAGACGCACAAGTGGGTAGATGCATGTGTCTGGAGTTCTTTTGCAGTGTCTGGAGGCCCTGGTATGCCCATTCTCTCTCTCTGCCTCTTCCTCTCTCCCAAATAAATAAAGAAATTAAAAAGATTTCCGGGGCTGGAGAGATGGCTTAGCGGTTAAATGGTTGCCTGTGAAGCCTAAGGACCCCGGTTCAAGGCTCGGTTCCCCAGGTCCCACGTTAGCCAGATGCACAAGGGGGCGCACGCGTTTGGAGTTCGTTTGCAGAGGCTGGAAGCCCTGGCGCGCCCATTCTCTCTCTCTCCCTCTATCTGTCCTTCTCTCTGTCACTCTCAAATAAATAAATAAAAAATAAAAAAAAAGTGTCTAAAAAGATTTCCGTGAATGCTCATTTACACTGTTTATTTACTTATTTATTTAATCCCTTTTGAGAAGAAAACTATTTAGTAACTGGTTTCTCACAATCTCTGTGAACATTTCAAGCAGCACAATTGCTTGTACTTTGTTTCCAAGATACTGAAAATTGGGCTGGAGAGATGGCTTAGCGGTTAAGCCCTTGCCTGTGAAGCCTAAGGACCCCAATTCGAGGCTCAGTTCCCCAGGATCCACATTAGCCAGATGCACAAGGGGCGCACACATCTGGAGTTCGTTGGCAGTTGCTGGAGGCCCTGGCACGCCCATTCTCTCTCTCTCTCTCTCTTTCTCTCTCTCTGCCTCTTTCTCTGTCTGTCACTCTAAAATAAATAAATAAATAAATATTTTAAAAAACAAAATACTGAAAATTTGTTTTGCAACACAGGAGTAAGTTCGTTCATTAATATAAGCTTAAAAAAGAAGTGCCAGGCTGGAGAGATGGCTTAGCAGTTAAGCACTTGCCTGTGAAGCCTAAGGACCCTGGTTCGAGGCTCAATTCCCCAGGACCCATGTTAGCCAGATGCACAAGGGGGAGCAAGCATCTGGAGTTTGTTTGCAATGGTTGGAGGCCCTGGCACGCCCATTCTCTCTCTCTCTCTCTCTCCCTTTCCCTCTCTCTCTATCTGCCTCTCTGTCTGTCTGTTGCTCTCAAATAAATAAATTTTAAAAAAAAGAAGTGCCATTTTAAGAACTTTTACCCTAGTCCTCCTCCTCTTTCATACTGTCTGGCCAAAATTGAGCAAAGTGTTATGAGTTGAAAACCTTGTGGTTGAAGAGAAACTAAAAATTGTTTGAAGAGTCATTACAGCTTAAGTGAGTAGCTATAATTGTTTTTGTGTAGTGACTGAAGGTTGTTTATACAACCTACGCATATGAGTGAAATCATCCATGGATTATCTTTATATCTAAGCTGTTTACTTGACTTTTTCCCCTTAGTTAGGTGCATCCTGATACAGAAATTTTGGAGAACATTCTAGCCAGGAACCCAATCAGCTTCTTAAGACTTCTCAAAAGCAAGACATAAACTATGTCTGAAGCGGGCATGAGACTCTCTTAATTCAGTATCACAAAGTAAAAATACATTAAATACATTGTGATAACTCTATCATGATGTAATATTTATCTTAGTTTGGTCTCCTCAAAATGTTATGAAGAACCCAGTACAGATTTCCATAGATCTTATTGAAATGTTTAAACTGCTACCTAGAAAAACTTTATAATTTTAGATTCCTTAATTTTTCTCCATCCACTATGAATAATAATTCACATGGTCTATTGAGTTTTTATGTGACATACTGTAACTCCTTGATGCTTTGATGTAGTTTGGAACAACTGTAATTATTATAAGATATAGCTACAGTTAATAAGCCTGTTAGAACTTAAAACTTTCCACTGTACTCTCATCCCATGGTACCCTACTCTCTCTTTTCTTGTTTGCTTTTTCCTTCCCCATTTGCACCTATCACCTGAAGTACCACACAATTGACTTATTTGATTGCATTTTATATTAATTGGCTATTTCCCTTCCCTGGAATATTAACTCCATGAAGGCAAGAAGTTTTATTTTGTTCATTGGTATATTGCTTACATCTAGGATGGTACTTGCCACAAAGAAGGTTATTTAATGAATACTTGTTAATGAATGAATTATACTGGTGGTCATAGTGTTGGGCAATGCAAACACTGGTGCAATTATCATTCTGTATGTCCTTGATGTTGTCTTTCCCAATCAGTTAATGATGGCCCTATAGTCTCTATTTTTAATAGTCACCCTAGGCAATACTGCAAACAATGTCAAGCATTAATTGCCTCAAACACAGTGGGAGGTATATATCTCTGGAGAATTTTTGAAACATGAAATCATGTATTAGAAGTACCAATTTCCATAAATTTTCAATATTTGAGGTATTTACTTATCATCTACAAAAGGAAATAAAACTTTGGGAAACATAGTGAGCATTTCAAGAGCATAATATTCTAACTGCATACAGCTCCTCTCCAAAAGTAAATTTTATACAAATAACATTTTCAATAAGATAAATTTTAACATACCTAAATGGTTGCAGTTTCATTTTGTTTTTCTTTCTGTCTACTTCTGTCTGGCTATCTGTCTCTGTCTCTCTTTCTTACTCTCACCCTGGATAAAAGAGAATGCATGGCCAGAAAGACCCTGATATTAATTCATAAATGCAACTATGGAAGGGTTGGGCGTCAGATGTCCTGGATTATAGTTCTACTTCTTCTGAAACCCAGCTAAGGGATTTCATTTACTGTCTGTGAAGATTCTGTCTATCATTGATCAAAAATTTAAGATTATTTCATTCCTAACAAATGTATAAGCTTACAAATGGAAGAAAGACTAGAGATGGAAAAAAATTCCATATACACAAATGATCCTAATAGCCTTTCAACTTCTGATGGATTAAAAATCACTGATTTTTAATATGGATTGCTTCATCACTTGCCATCCTTTAGACCTAGAATGTTGTCATTATTCTAAGACTCTCAGGGCTGATGTCTGTTCCCCCAAATCACAACATTGCCTTTGGTGAAAAACTATGCTGCCTATATAATTAATCAGAGGAAATTTCAAAATAGTTTATACCATCAATCTCTTTGACAACATACCCAATCGCTCATTTCATCTTGTTTTTGGAACAGTGCCAGATAGCAACATTTAGATGTCTTTGGGCAAAGCTGGTTTTAACACCTGCTTTGTTACCTCCTGCACTGAATGTGGACTGTTCACCAAAACAAGCCAGAGCCAAGAGTTTCATGAGTGCAGTTCTGTGTCTTTACTCAGTCCAAAGCTTCTTCATAGGGATCAGTCCCCTTTGTCACAGGTAGGTGTTACTAAAGTGTAAGACTTTTCTCATATCAGAATCTTCTTGATGTTAGCTATTCTGAAAATTGGTCTCTGCTATCATGTGCATAGTTTTATACTCAGAGTCAAAATAAAAATAAAATGGTGATTACTGGGACAATTTAGGCTGATTTAAGTTATTTATGTCTTATAGTACTGAAGGTTTGAACCAGGGCCTGACACGTAATAGGCAAATGATCTACTACTGAATTATATCTCCAGTCCATGTCCGATTTTTTAAATTAGTCAAAATAGCAAGATCATATTATTTGCATTTTAAAATGTAGGGATTTGAGGAAGAACATGTTTTGGGGTCACCAGTGAGGCCCCTGGTGATTAAGATTACAAGGCGAGTTTCCATGGTACTCTTGTGTTTTGGATACATAAGAGATCATCTCATACTATGACAGACCCAACAATGTCTAGCAGAAAACTTCCTAGACTGGAAATTAAACAATATGAATTTTATCACTAACTTAGGATGATATCACTTGTCATTATCTGAATTGTTAATAGAGCTATTCAATATTAACTACTTTAACAAACAATTAAATTCCTTTTCTATACATACAAGTATGCATGAAGAAAGAAGAAAGTAATTTCAAGGCAACAAACTGGCAAGAATGTATGTAAATTCCATGTATAAATTTTGAGGAAATTCAAAGGAACTGATCTTATTGTGCTTTGCTAGCCTGATAAGTTTTGGCTTAATTGATATATAGTCTATTCATTCAAATTGGGGCTGACATAATTTAAAAATCATAGTGATATTTGGGTTTTTGATAACACAGTTTTAAATGTCTTTCATCAATTTTCTTCTTTAAAATAAGATGGTTGATATCTTATAAAATTAATAAAATTAAAAATAAATAGTTCTTCAAGTGCTGCACAACATTCTAAGCCAGTGATTCTCTTTATTTTTTATACCTTTTGGAATCTCAAGAATGTTATAAACCTTATCTCCAATTATAAGAAATATCTAAAGCCATTTTATATCAATTTCATGGATTCAAAAGTCCACTAGGTCCTGATTGTGATCTCAGATTAGGAACCTGTATCCTAATTCAAAAGGCACCTCAGTTTCAGGAGGATATCCTTCCTCCTTCAGTATGATCAGCTTGATTCTGGCTCAACAACCTACCATTCTACAGCTACGATTGCACACTAGGGTTGGGGGGACGGGCTCAGAATTAGTACCCCACAGTGCAGCACTTTGTTGGCTAAGTACTTAGAATTGAAGGAGCTTAGAAAGATCTCAGAAGTCATATCCTTCAGGTCCTCTTGATCCTCCTAGTTTCTTTCTTCTTCCCCAAAGTGAGTCCTAGGAACCAGAACTCCTTTTCTCCAAAGCAATTTACAAACCTTAAAATTGTCACTCTACCCCTGCTCATTTGAAGACCCACATCCCTTTTATAGCTGTGCAGAAAGAATGCTACAGAGAGAGGCCAGAAATCTCTGAACAGAAGAAACTTGATGGCTTTCCTCTTCAGTCTGTTACCATAAGATCACACTGTTTGATCACATTTCTACAGGGCTGTGCATTGGGCTTTTATTTCTGAAATCTCGTGTCATTAAAAACTTAAATGTAGTTGCCATGTTCTCCTTTTGCTTAATATGTGTGTTGTTATAGGATGTAGCCAATATCCTTAAGATGGGTGAGGAATGATCACATCTTTTACTATTACCTATGCAAGCTAATACTCTGCTACTCTAGATAATGGGTTACTTTAGGGAACGAAACAATGTTTCCTGACCTCAAGAAGGTGGCAAACAGACAACAAACCAAGTTAATAACCAAAATGTGTAGTAGTGTGCTAATAAATTTTAAGTACTATGGAAAAGTTGAGAAGTGTTGAGGGTTGTCAGCAAGTTTAGGAAAAGACTTTCAGTGTACAATGTGTAGGCAGAGAAGCCCTGCTGAGCATGGGCTATTTAAACTCCACCATAAAAAGGAAAAAAAGCCTATGATGTACATACTAAGGTGTTCTATGTGGAGGAAAGGAGTGCAGGGAACCTGAGAAGGAAGTGATAGTGAGACGGCAGGATGGCTGGAATGAAGTGAGAGAGAAAGAAATCATAAGATAAAAATCTTAAAAATAAAAGGTATGCCAAGAGAGTCCAAGGTAGGCCCAAAGGACCTGAAAGGCATTGTAACAACCTCAGGGGTGTCTTGGGTATTTAGAATAACTTGACCCCCTTTAATTTCTATTTGAACAAGCTCACTGTGTTGCTTGGGTCAGGAGGCTAGAGAGATAGTGAAGGTAGCAATCTAGTGACTGCTGCAGAGAGCCAAAGAGACATGATGTGACTGGACTATACGGGTGGCCAGGATAGGGAATAGTCAGATTTGGAGTGGGTTTTGAAGCTCTATCCAAATGGAATATGGCCAAATCTGCCTCCATTATTATTCTGGCCACGTTGCCATTAATGTGATTACAGAGTGAATAGGTGGCCTGACTAAAATTCTCTACCTTTACATATTGATTGGCATTTTTAACAGAAAACTAGGCTTGATATTTTTTATTCTTGCTTACTTTAATGTTGAACAGATCAACAACTCTCTTCCTATAAAGGCTTCTGAGAATCTACTAGCCTTTTTTGTGTGTGTGATCTTGTAATGGGGTGCTCAGGGTCCAGGAAAGTTCTTGAACCCCAAACCCCAGGTTTGTTTCTAATTTTAATCAAATAACTGATTAAAAAATACGACTGACAAGGATAACTATTAAGCTATTTATTGCATTTATTAAGGAAAGTACAGAGTCAAGAAAGGGAACCCACGTGGCTAGAGATCCCATGTGGAGGGCCTGGGAGGGAAAAATGCAGAGAGAGAGAGAGAGAGAGAGAGAGAGAGAGAGAGAGAGAGAGAGAGAGGGAGGGAGGGAGGGAGGGAGGGAGGGAGGGAGGGAGGGAGGGAGGGAGAGAGAGAGAGAGAGAGAGAGAGAGAAAAGAAAGTTCAAGGAGCTCTGTCTTGTGGGAAGCTGGAGGGGATAAAGAACCCATGTGGAGAGTAAGAGCTAGGCAGGAAAATCTTACCTAAAGATGGATGCTCCCAAGTGGCCAGAGAGCCTCATAGAGGTGGGTCTGTCTTTTGGCTCAGGTAAACCAGAGGGCCAGTTGGTTGGTTAGGGCTAGGGGCTGTCTTGGGAAGAGGCTAGCCCTGACACCAATTCCGAGGGCTGAACTTGACTAAGCACAATGTTGAATCCTGTGAAAGACCTCCCTTCCAGGAGGGGTCCTGGTTGTTTGTGGAAAAACAGGTCTAGGAAACTAGGCAAGAGATAAGAGGTCGGATCATCTTTGATTTCTAGCAAGTGCACATTTGCTTACTTCCAGGAGTCCAGTCACCCTAACTCTACCCCTCTCTCAATCTCACAGCCAGTTAGGCCATGTACTCTTGTTTATAAAATTATTCCCTAAGTCTGAGAACATTTTTGATATTTTACACCCCTTAAACTAAATCTTAAGGTCCAAAGATGCAGTACGTATGACCCATCTTTTTGCATCTCACTGAATGTACTAGCACAGTGGCAGGCAAGTAGAATTACTTAATGTATTTTAGTTTAACTAAACAAGCAAATAAACAAAAGCCAAATATATATATTTTCATAGATTCTGAACAGAGTTCTTCCTTAAGGCAAAAGCCAGTTCCTCTCCATTTTTACTCTCTAGTCTAAAAATGGAACAGCTTGAGACATCAGAACCATTCACAGTTTCACAAAGTTTGTGTAGTCAGTGAGAAGACAACCCACAACCACATATTTGCATCTTAGTACATTTCCCCAGTTGCACTCTGGATGTAAATATCCAAGGCCAACAGACTCAGTGGGATCTGAAGTCTGACTAAATAGTACCTCCACATTCCTATTAGTTGTGTCTTTGAGGGAGGATCAATGTTTAAAGATCTGTCAAATCTGCTCTGTAGAGTTTGACTGTTTGATCCTTTTAGTGTTTCTTTTGAATTTTCTTACAAGTGAAACATCAGGCTCATTATCAATTGATTAAATTGATTGGCAGTCAATTAAAGAGCAAAATCATATATGGCTGCCTGAATCGCTAAGACACTAGTAACTTTATGTTGGCATGGTCAAGGGCTACAGTAGATTCTTGTAGCACTTTTCATAGCACTAACTGATAGTGTATCTTTGATGTGAAATGTAAAGAAAACATCTTTCTTAAGTCTGTTTCCTTGGTGCCTTTTAATCCTAAACCCTGTAGAATTTCATGTAGCCAACATTTGTTGCTTTTCTAGTAATGAGTCTCTGAGATTGAGAAGTGTGACCTAAAATATCAGGAGTGAAGCTCTCAGACAGGGTGAGGGAAAAACTCCATTGCTTCTACTCGGGCCAGAGGGTCATCTTGCTTTTCAGGGTCATTAATAAGTACCTATTTTAATTTCCTGGACCTTTCTGTATCTTTTTTTTTTCTTCCTCATTATGGGCTTTGAACAGGTGTTTACATCAAATTACACTCTGTGATAGTTTGAATGTCAGTGTATGTCCCCCATAGCCTGATGTATTTTTTATTAAACCTGCAATGTAAGTCTCCAGCAGCCTACTAGAAGAAGTGTCATTGGGAGCAGTGTTGAATACAGCCCTAAGGTGTGTTCAGAGCCAGTTTTGAGCTCTGGATGTTCTTGTTTGCTGGCTGTTTGGTGGTGACTCTCTGTAAGGCATCTATGGAAGTGAACCAACTTCTTCTGCCATGATGGAACTACCCCTAGAATCTGTAAACCTGAACTAAACCCTTTGCTTCCGTAAGCTGCTTCTGGTCAGGGGTTTGTCTCAGCAATGAAAAGCAAGTGTAACCCCCTCCAGTACAGACATATTATTGTGCATTGTGTCTTTTTTTTTTCCTGAGTAACCCCATCAGTTTTTCATTTCTAAATTTGACTGTTTCAAGAGAGGATGTATGTGGTGGAGGGAAATCTTCTTCTTCTTTTGTTTTTTACCTCTTAGAATATGTTTATCTAAATGTTGACAAGGAAAATGATATTTGTCTGATGTGTAAATTATCTGAGTCCTTTATTTTTAATTCTCTGTTCATTGCTCACTTTTACATAATCTACAATTTGCTACTACATCCATCACAAGGAAAAAATAATGAGGAAAGTGCATATCATCCAATTTTTAGAACTTACTAGCTATTAATAAAAGAAATTTTATGAACAGGGTATGGAGAGAATTAAATAAAATTAGATTAATCTATTATAAGATTTAAATGGATTTGTACTCTGTCCTTTATTATCCTGAACAATCCATTCTAAAATGTACACACAGTAATTTGAAGTAGGGATATTTGGGCTATTGTCACTATAAAGGAAAGAAATTCTATATTCTAGACTCAACTAATATGATTTTCATAGCTCTTTCTTTTAACTAGGAAAAGGGATTCTATTGCAAATATTAGATGCTGTAACATCACATCTAACTCATCCATAAAACTAACATTTAGGTTCTATTTTCTCCATAAACTTTTTCCTTAAATATCTTTCAAAGTGTTTATAATCATGACTGCTTCTGTGAGTTCCATACCCACCTCAATATTAACCTTGCTCTTTACCTCACAAGTTAGTGATCTCAACCCCATTTTGTATCATTGGAAAGTTACAAGTGAAGCAAACTAGCTTTAAACAAAGTTAGCATTGGCAATAGTAATTAATCTAATCACTTAAAAGATGAAACAAGATAATATCAAATACATATTCACATAATTTTTTTGTTAATTTTAGAAATTCTCATATATCATGAATTTACTATCAGATTAGCTGTATAATATAGTATTTCTTATACAGTACATTTTAATTGCTCAGAACAATATGAAACCTCACTCAGCTAAGATTACATATACCAATCACCTTCCTTCATTAGATATTTGCACTCTGAGAGAAATGATTACTTCTGTTATTTATCAGTCAAGTTGAGCAGAATAAATCAATAAAGCCAACCTGAAGTCCACACAAATAAATTTATAGCTCAAATTAAACATAAAGGGACATAGAGCAACAATAGAAGAATGTTGGGATCATTTTAAATAAGCAAACTGTGTCCAAAATCACATGTTGAAAAAAAAAAAATTTCAAAAGGTAAAATGTGAAAATTCAGTTTTTAAAATTTCCAATCTGGTTAATTTATTCTAGAAAAATAGTTAACATTTACCTTAGCCATTTCTTTGAAACTGGTCTTTCAGTTTTCACCAGTTTTTGTCTCCGTGCACACATACATATACCTCACACCCACGCACCCACATAATCACACACCCTTCTATCTTCTTGCTCTCACAGAACCACACCTTGACTCAAAAGGACTTTATTTTTTAACTACTTCAGGAAAAAAGGGAAAAAAAATGAAGAGCCTCTACAGTTCCATTTTCATAATAGAATTCTGTTGTTCTGGAATGATTTGCCTTTGAATAAGGAAAGATGCAAGGAACTTGGAACACAGACAGAAGTACCTTCTCATCAAAGGTTGTCTACCGTTTTATGAATCACATGTGATGGATGAGCTTTATGAATTAGAATCTGTGTCAGAAGATTTACAACATACTAAATTAGTTATGACAGCTTCTCGTCGGTGCGCATAAACTTTCAACAAAGTATCTATATCATCACCACAGGAACACGGCTGCCCGGTCCTTTCACTCCACTGCAGTACGTCCAGACCCCTTCACTGCAGCTGATGAATTCTTGAAGGAACGATCCTCAGATCAATTAAAATACACACCACAAGCTGATTTATCAAATCTTTTCTGAATGCTCTCAGAAAATGTCAAAAATCTGATCCATTGACAGAGAAAAGTCAGAGAATTGTGGCAGCCTATGGGATCACAAGACCTTTTCAAAACCATCATAAATCACCACAGAAAACAAATGGGGCACCATGTGTTAAGATTTCTTCTGACAGCTTTGCCTCAACAAGACATATATGAGATAAATGGATACCTTTGTCTATACCCAATTGCCAGTTTACAAAGTTCCAAGTTGTCAAACTGTAAAATACACCACTATCCAAATAATACACCTTTTTTAGGCATACAAGAATAGATTTAAAATAAGATTCCTTCAGTTGTGTTTCATTGTTATAAGCAGTGTAATAACCCTGCTGACATGAGAGATTTCCATAGGAAAGTATGCACAACACATTGCACGTGTGCACGCACACACACACACACACACACACACACACACACACACACACAGAGAGAGAAGGTTCAAATTCTGCCTTTATAAGGGATATATATCCTCATCTGAACTAACAAAACTTTCCTTACTTCCCATTATTAAAAGAAAACTTTACAATGCTAAAGTGTACCTAATCAGGGTATTTGCATTTTTTCTAACCACCTCAGTCTTTTCTCATTTCACACAGGTTAAGAGCACATTCAGAGACAAGCAATAATAGGCTAAGCAACTCTCCCAATGTACTTTGGAAACACAGAAATGCTTCTATTAATGAGTTTTTACAAATATGATAAAAATTCAAAGACAAAATGAGCGTAATATGCCTTGAATTTCATAGTAACTTTTATTCATAAACTATGACTCATCCTTTTGTAGGTGGAACATAAATGGTCAAATACGTATCAGAAACTTCATACAACACGTGAGGCTAAGTCTTCTGACTGAAGAAGGGCAAAGAGCTTCTTTTCCAACTAAGACTGAACTCTGATTCAAAGGAATGCTATCAATGAATTACTTGATCATGAACATACAGAAACAGTAAAATAAAATGAGCCTAGTCACAAAGATCTCAGATAATGTTTTCTGTTCAGACTGCAAGAAATCTGCTATACTAGAGAACCAGCTTCCCATGCTCCACTTACAGTTGACAGCACCTCTCTGCTTCTCCTTATAGACCTTTAAGACCCTATGCAAACCTTGTGGCTTCATGAACTTCCTTCAGCTGTGAAGAAATTCTGACTTCTTTGATTGCTAATCCAAGTTGTACCCACTAGAAAAGTCACCTTAGTTCTCTGGGTCCTGCCCCTTAACAGCTTCTATAAACTGTGGCAAATTAACCATCCTGAATTCCACAGAAACTTTTTCATTGCTATAAAATAGCCAGAATGGGGACTTACAATGAGATGAGAACCGAAGTATAAACATGCATAGACCAGGCATTGACACTTCTCTGTTCAGGATGAGTTGCTTAATTTTTGTTGTTTTGGCTGCTTATCCAAATTTTGTTGTTTTGGTTTCACAAATACCTGTTGGGTACCACTATCCTCTCATGCTGGATAGACTCTAGAGTTGCCACTCTCAACAGCTCAGTAACTTTGTACAGTTACTAGTGGAGAGATGGAAGACTCACCCATTTTTTCTTTACTCTTAGTAAACTTGAAGATCTTTCCAGGGAGATAAAAAGGCCAAGATACCTCTTTGTGCATATAAGGCATGAAAGAATGGTGTGTGCCTTTTAAGCAACAGTCAAAGGGGTAGAGAAAACCACAACTCATTCTTCCTGGGATGTCTAATTTGGCACAGTCTTTTAGCCCAGGGATTTACACACTTTACGTATCAGTGTAATGTGAAATTCCATTCACTCATTCAGTGAAATCTCAGGGTCAGAAGTAGTTACTGTAAAATCTCTGCTAATTTTGAAAATGATCAGGAGTGCACATTACTTCTGATGGGCCAAATGTTGCACAGTTATTATGAAATGGGGGGGGGGAGGAGAAAGGGAGAAAAGAGACAGACCAAAAATTACATGTGGTAAATACTATTTAGGTTGCATTAATCTTAATCCCAGAAGATACTTTAAGGTATGAGGAGCATCTTCATGGGAATGTGGGTCTGTGGCTTGTTGATATTTCTTCACATTTTTCAGGAGGATGAAGCAAAGAGTTTATTTCATGGCCTTTAATTGCTTTCATACCTTCCTAGTTTCAAAATTCTAACTAAAACACATACACCCACACCCACAACCCCCCCCACTCACCCACCCACCAAACAATACTTTGCTGTGAGTCAGTAAATAGAATACATTAATAATGCTTGAGTGTCTGGCCCCTTTCCAGACTTTGAAACTTGATTGTGCTAGCTGCAATGGAGGCTTCAATTTTTTTGTTTAGTGTAAAGGAAAATTACCCTATGCAGCTTTTAACTCCCCAAGGCTATCCCTAAAAGCCTTGCCAAACTTCTAAGGTGCCTGGACTAGTATTTGAGCTTAGAAAAGCTGTTGGCAAATCCCAGTGAAATTTTTTGACAGATTCATCTTTTAGCCTTTGGGAAAGTGAAGGTGCTGCAGGCAAGATATTTGATTAATGCCATGAAAAATAGTGTTGCGGGCACAGCTGGTATGTTGGGAGAAAAATTCATCACTAACTCTAAAACTGCCATGTAATTTTCTGCCCACAGTTCTTTTCCTCACTTGACAGAAGATTTGCACAGGACAAACTCAGCTGACAGAGGACAAGTCAGCCAGATGTTGAGGTATCTTGAAACATGACAGATCACTATGTTTTAGCTCAGATTAATTCACTTATTAGAGGTAGACCTAAATCACTGGTCATTGTCAAATCAGTTGTCACCACCAGCAACTCATGCCACATTTCTGAACAAAAATAGTTGCGGTTTTAAAGAGTTGCTCTAACCTTGACTCCTCTATGCTGAGAGTGAGATTCCAACAAAAAGCTGGGGATCTTTATCCTTACCAAGGGGAGTGCTTACAGCCATTACAGAACTCTCTAGCTTAGCAGCTACTCAAACACTGACTTTCTGGGAGGAAGAGGCCAGAAAGAACAGGGTGAATGTAACCGCCAAGCTCAGAGGCTAAAAGTAAGCACGAATTCATTCACCAATGAAAATAAAATGTCAAGAACATTTTTCAGACAGAGCAGGTAGCAAAATTCTGCCCATTAGTTCACTCAGAGCACACTTCACTTTATTCTGCCATGACTTTGTGGCCCCTGTACAATGCATAGATTCTTTCTAGCTCAACTCCCAACAGATAGGGTGTTTAGTTTACAAAGTAGGACCACAACTGGCCCCAGACATAGCACGCTGAAGAAAAGTCTCTGGGAGTAAATAAACCAGAGAAAATAGCTAATATTTTCATCCCTAGAGGTTAAGAGGTGGGAAATACTGGTAAAAAGAACAGTGGTGAAATTGACCCCAGCTGCACTGTGGCTTCTTGGCAAAGGAAAAGGGGCTTGCTATTGTTTTTTTTGGGAACTGGTGCTCCTGAGAATAAAATTTGTTAAAACTGCAATAAGTCAAGGACAAGTACCACCAATCATTTCTGCCTTTGGAATCTTACTTTTTTTTGTAAAGACTCCACTTTAGTGAATTAAGTCAGGTAGGTATGTAAGACAGACACTGACTAAATGAAAAGGGATGTATGCTTACCTGGACACTCATCTTGACTCCCAGGCCTCATCTTGTTTGCTCAAGATCTGAGTAGGACATCTAACCCAGTGGCTTCAACTGCTTACTGACTTTTTTATGGTTTGTGATATTCATTAACTGCAGTGCAGGTCCAGAAAATGCAAAGATCTTAATGTAAATCTTAATGTAAATGAAGTCAGAACTAAAATGGACATCATCTCTCCCTGACCATATTTCTCTTCACGATACTTCTTCTATTTTACAAATCACACTCACTAATTTGAAACATTCTGGCAACCTTCCAGTTTTCCCTTTCTTTTTCCCCTTCCTTCCTTCCTTCCTTCCTTCCTTCCTTCCTTCCTTCCTTCCTTCCTTCCTTCTTTCTTTCTTTCTTTCTTTCTTTCTTTCTTTCTTTCTTTCTTTCTCTCTGTCTCTCCTTTCCTTTCTTTTCTTTTTTCCTTTCTTTCCTCCTTCCTTCCTTCTTCTTCTTCTTCTTTCCTTTCCTTCCTTCCTCCCTTCCTTCTTTCCTTCCTTTCTTTTCTTTTCTATTTTTTTTTCTAAGTAAGGCCTCACTCTAGGTCAGGCTGACCTGGAATTCACTATGTAGTCTCAGGGTGGCCTCAAACTCTTGGCAATCCTCCCACCTCTGCCTCCCAAGTGCTGGGATTAAAGGTGTGTGCCACCATGCCCAGCTCCCCTTCCTGTCTTTATATCAGCCAGTGTCCTAGCCTTGAGTACTCCTTCCCAAACTTTCTGCCTTTTCTATAGCTCTGACTTTCAACCTTCTCCAGCACCAACTCCTACTTATCCTTAGTGCACCCTCCTCTATGAAATTATCATTGCATCCTTAGCCTCCTTCAATTTATATGCTTCATTCCCCTTTTCCATGACTGTCACGTCACTTCTTTGCACTATTATGTGTGTGTGTTGTAAAGTGTAAATCGGAGTTTGGATGAAGAAATACCCATCTTTGTATTGTTGCAGCTTTTTACTTATTTATTTGAGGGAGAGAGAGAGATGATGGGCACACCAGGGCCTCCTGCCACTGCAAACAAACTCCAGATGCATGTGCCACCTTGTGCATCTGGCTTATGTGGATACTGAGGAATTGAGCCTCGAACTCGGGCCCTTAGGCTTCACAGGCAAGCACTTAAGCACTAAGCCATCTCTCCAACCCTATTGAAGATTTGAATTAAACATAATCAAAATGTGTTTGAATAACTGGATTTAAAAAATCCTCAGTTATTTCAAAGAATCTAGGTTCTGTCCATGAACTGTGTGGTCTAGGGACTGAATGACTTGATAATGGCTTGACTACTTTATTTGTATTCTGTTCTGACCTTCACCTAGTCAATAAACTGGTAACAGTACTTTAAACTGCTGAGGTCTGTGGCCACAGGTGGCTAAATTATGTTTTCTGAGTTAAGATGAATTCCTGCTTGAAATGCCAATGTTGTTGCAAAACTTGAAGTGGCTAGACACTTCTCCTGCCATTCCCACCTCTCAGGGGTCCCACTCTTCTCTATGTTGCCACTTAGGGTACTCCGAGGAAACGCAGGGCAGAAGTAAGAATGTTTATCTCTACTCACTAGTGCATTTCACCAACACTATTCCTAGATTATATTTTAAATTCTTTGTAGAAAGCTGAAGGTAGCTCCTTACATCTATTTGGAAGCTGGCTACCTCTACTAACACTTTGGGACTTCTATGAGGTGTCAAGATCTTTTAGGCAGCAAAGAGCCCAGCTCAGAGATGCTAAATTCTCATTGGTAGAAGGAGCTCAGAGTGACATTCATGAAATGACTACAATATGTTTTAAATGGAGGTGGGTATAGTGGGATAAGTTCCTACCTTATTAATTTGGGCCTTTCATTTTTTTTTTTTTGCTTCTTTTATTTTTGTTTCAAGAGCTTTTCATACTTTACTTTTGTGATGGACCCCATGAAGCTTCATCAATGACAAGACACAGCCTAGCAGATGGTAACTATGGTGGGTGACCAAATGTGTTTCTGACCTTGAAAAACTTAGATTCTGGTAGAGAGAGTTGGTAAGACAGGCATACACAATAATTATCTTATCAGGACAGGAAAGTGCTACCATGCACACATAGAGCAATGCTGGGGTCTGTAAGAGACTCAGAAGCCCTGCAGTCAAAGAGGACATCATAAAGCAGACAGACTTAATTGGAACTGGAAAACTAAACAGATTTTGACAAAGATGAATCATGAAATCTGCTTCTGTAGGCTTTGTGGAGGAGGGTCACAGAGGGGTCACAGTGACCTGACAGATAGAGAGGAGGTGGGACCATCAAAGCCATGGGGAGGCACATTTCTCCTAATGCCAGGATGGGGTTGGAGCACACACAGCACAGAGGTAGGTCCAGCATGGGGAGATGATGCTGAGACAAGGACAGTGGAGAGAGTTTCAGGTCTGGTGGTTTGAATGTATGTCCCCCAATAGATTCAGGTGTTAATTAAAACTTGTTATTTAGGTCTCCTGCTGCCTGACTGGAAGAGGTGCCACTGTGTGGATCCTGGGGTCCAGCTGTAAGGTGTTTGTTACTGGGGATAGATCTGAATTCCAGCCCAAGAAATGCAAAGTTACTGAGCTCTGCCTGGGGTCCCTGGAATGTGCTTGCTTATGGTGCTGGTGGTGGCTTTTCTCTCTCTGTGGACCTGTGAAAGGGGGCCAACTTCTTCTGCCATTATGGAACTTCCCCTGGATCTGTAAGCATCAAATAAATTCCCTTCCTCACATAACTTGTGCCTGGTTTAGAAGTTCATCCCAGTAACATGAAGCTTACTGTGACACCAGGTATGAGTGCAGTCAGTAAATTAATGTGGAAAGGGTGCAGGGGTGGGGTTGGGGAGAATTGCGTGAACTTCTTACTGGGAACATCAAAATTTTGATCAATACAGGACTGATAGGAAGGCTCTTCTAACCTTAGCATGTCCCTGTTGATCAATTCTCAGAGATCTGTTTTCTATACAGCCAGATCCAGATCCAGAGAGTCTAAATGGCCTCATAGTGATCTTACTTCTGAAAGGCAGGATTGTAGGACCAGGAGTATGTGTCCCACAATGTATCTGAGGGGTTCTGATTTTCCCAGTGATAAGTATATTACCCAGATTTGAATCTCCACTGGTTTGAGCATGGTAATAACTTACTGAGTTAAAATTTCAAATATTCTATAGATATTGAAAATAACCTATATTCAATTTTTCTGCTCTCTAGAAAGAGTTATAAATTATAAAGAAATAAAAATAGGAAGTTCTACAAAATATGTTTTGTAGGTTGATGGCATTTATCTACCCCTTCTCTCCTAAGTAATTAGAAAGATAAATAATGTATGAAGAAAAAAGTGTAAGAAAAAGGGACCTCATATTTCTCGTTCTGGGAAACACGTTTTCATGGCATAAACAGAAGAAGCAGGAGTATCTTGGTGTATAGTTTAGAGTTCAACTAATCTTGGCACATAGATGCTCTAAGTTTTAATTGCTTTTTAATAAGTGTAAAGGTCATCCTTAAATAAGTTGCCGAACTTTAAAAGTTCCTACCTTCATACTTTGAGCCTATAAGTAGCATCCAAAGAAACATCTTTAAATACATATTTAAGCAGTTGGTGTATTGAGCTCAGTGACAAAGTACTCAGGGGCTTTGGAGGTAACTCAATAATAGTAGAGCACTTACCTTGTATGGACTAAGGCACTGGGATTGATCCCCGGCACCGTGAAGAAAGAGAGAGAAGAGGAGGAGGCAGAGAAAAGGTAGGAATGCTTATTTTCATCAGAAATATTGTTTAAAGCCAGATGATAAAACCCTGTGAGGGAGAACTTGAATTTGGTTAATTAAACCTCGTGAAGTGGATGCTTTGTAACTTTGCCACAGGACATCTGTTGGGAAGTAAGTGTAATTGTAAAGGTGAAACCGAGTCTGTGGGATGCAATGGAAAAAAGACTGGGGGTTTCATGGAGTGGGGAGGGGAAGCAAGGGCATGTCAAATGGGTGCTGAGGTCACTTTGGTTGCAAAGGCTCATGGAGTGGGGCATCGGCCACAGGGAGCGTGTGGCATCAGTGTTCTCCAGACTAGACCACAGGTGCTATCTCCCTTTTTCATTCTGCAGGGCAGCAGCTGTCTGCCCAGTCTTCTATCTCCTGCCAGAGTCCTTGCTCACCAGAGCTACAGGCACATCAGTGACTACGCCTATCACCTGGAGCACAGCCTAGTCTAGTGCCCCGCCCATAGGTGTTGGGCCACTGGCTCCAGTAGGCCAGACCACCTAGTTTCACATTTCTGACAGATTGATTAAATTGATTCCATTTAAAAATTAAAATTTACTTTTGGAAAGATGATTCCATTTATTTCAATTGATTTCCTTTCTCTTAAAGCTTCTTTACAGATTATAGTGAGATATATGATTTCTTCTTTCTTATACTAAATGGAATGTATGAGCTAATTCACATAAATCTTCTCTAAACTTAAAAGAAGAATCTATGTTATCTTTTAAAAAGGGGTAAATTACTCAATGGTTAAAGCACTTGTGCAAGTGTGAGGACCAACGTAAATGTGAGGTGAGTGTGGTAGCCCGTGTGTGATCTCAGCACTGGAGAGGTAGAGACAGGTCCCCAGAACAAGCTGGCTAGTTAGACTAAATGAGCAAGCTTTGGGTTCATGTGAGAGACACTCAATAAATAAGGGGAGCAGTAATCAAGGAAGATATTCAACACTGACTTTTGCTTCCATATGCATGCACACAGACATGCATATGCATTTATACACACATGCACACTTGCACACATGTGAACATGCATACCACATGCATATACACATGCTACAAAACCAGTGCAGTGCAATACAGCTAATATTTATTTATAATTAGAGAGCGATAGAGAGAAGATAGAGAGAATCTGTGTGCTAGAGCCTCTAGGCACTGCAAACGAACACCAGACATGTATACCACCTTGTGCATCTGACTTACATGGGTACTGGAGAATAGAACATGGATCCTTAGGCTTCGAAGGCAAATACCTTAACCATGAAGCCATCTCTCCAGCCGCAATATGGCTAATTTTATGTGAGCACTAAATCACTGATAATAAGGCAATTTTATTTGCAAAGAGGGAAGGGAAAGAGAGAAAAAGACAGAGAGAGAGAGAGAAAGAATGGGTATGTCAGGGCTTCTTGCCACTGCAAACAAATTCCAGATGTATACACCACTTTGGGCATCTGGCTCTACATGGGTACTGGGGAATCTAACCCAGGTCATTACGCATTACAGGCTAACCACTGAGCAGTCTCCAGCTAAATAAAGCAATTTTTTAAAACTTTTTTTTGTTTATTTTTACTTATTTGAGAGCGACAGAGAGAGAGAGAAAGGGGCAGATACAGAGAGAGAATGGGCACTCCAGGGCCTCCAGCCACTGCACACCGAACTCCAGATGCGTGCGCCCACTTGTGCATCTGGCTAACATGGGTCCTGGGGAATCGAGCCTTGAACCAGGGTCCTAGGCTTCACAAGCAAGCGCTTAACCGCTAAGCCATCTCTCCAGCTCAACAAAGCAATTTTTATAAGCAAAAATTAATCTTATTTACCTAGAACACAGAAAGATTTATTTCTGCAGATAAATACTTGCATTTCACAAGAGTAACTCGAAAATTTATACTCAAGGAAAATGAACCATTTGTTACAAGTAGGTGACCAGAAGTAGGTGAAGTGTTAGTCAGCATTTTGTGGCTTTTGGTTCCAGAGGTAAAAGCTCTTCTTTTGCTTTAATCCCTTAAGTCTGAGACTATTTCTAAATACTCTACCAAGCTGTACATCATATCTTACCATACCTGTCCCTCTATAGTTTCTTTCTTTGTGTAATGTATAAATTCAGGTGTTATTAGGCATGCCTTTAATCACTACAGACATGTGAAAGCAAAAATCACCACCAGAGGATAGCCTATTTGATTCACAGTGTGCCAAATACCAAGTTACAGCTCCTATAGCTTCCTCCTGCTCCTGGTAGTTTGAAGAGAGCATGTCCATGCTATTTTCACAGCGATTTAATTGTCAGTGACCATCCTGGTGTTGTGGGTCAACCATATACATCTTGGTGTTGTCAGGGAGGTCTGGTGGCAGCTTCTGATTACTGGGATCCCAGCTACTCAGATGAGTTAGGAAGGAAAGTACCTAGAGTGTGACATCAGGTGGCACAAAGCAGCACTCAGAACGTGAGCATTAAGAGTGAGCATGATCTCTCCATGTACACTTCTTGCATATGCCTCACTATTGAGTCTGGGAGCATGTAGGATGAAGATACTGTGATACTCAGTGGAAGCAAATGGTATGGTATGCCCTTCCTGTGTTTTGTTGGCTCAAATTCTAAGATAAAATCTAGAGATTAAAAGCCCTTGGTTAAACTCACTAAAATTCAGCATTTCTCCCACCTTAACTTCCTGTCCTTGATAATTCATGACTCAATATTTGGAGAAAAAATTATTCATCTTTAGAGTCACCAACCACAAGAATCAAATGATAGATACTAAGATTTGTTCTGGGATTAGGATAGAAAAATGCTGAAAAGATAAGATTTATTGTTCAGCAATATCTGGAAAGTGATAGAAATAGAAAATCAACTTTATTTTACAATGCTTTTGTGAGCTTTATGACAATAAGCATTTCACTTAAAATTGTTTCAAATACTAGTGAGAGGATTATAAATCACTTTTTTTTGGTCACATATGAGCATTTCTTTGAGCCTTAGTAAAAACACAAGATCATGTAACAAAAAGAAGAGATTTAAAAAAAAACAAAAACTATTTTGTGAGCTTGTGGAAATGTGGAAGGGAATTTGCCAGTGAATCTTAGCACAATGAGTTGCATGAGAGAGGAATATCATCAATGATCATCTTGTAGCCAGGAAAATAAAATTATTTAGTGACTCTATACCCAGAAGACAAGCATGATTAATTTTCTAAACAGACATAAACTACTCTGAGAAGACAATACTGGTGTTTGCAGTTATAAGTAGTTTACAACAGCATTTTCCTTTTTATTCATAAATTTATATTGTTCAACTTTGAACTCACTTATTCTATTTCCTGGGCTCCCAGGCTTATTTCAAGTGCTGGTTTGGGAAGGACCATTCAAACCCATCACTAAAATAAGATGTGAAAAGAAATAACTGTCACAAATTTGGCAGACAGAAAGTGATTTAAAGAGTTAAGACCCTAATTCTGTTGAACTGAGGTCTCTCTACGTTTCTATTCAAGGTAGTGCTGCCCTTGGTTACAGAGATGAAGACATAAACAGATGAGCAGTTGGAGCCTGGGCTCTTTATCATGTTTTCCTCACCTGATACTGGGGCATTTGGGGGCAGATGCTCACAAGCTCCTGACTGGGCCAGACAGAAGCAGGGACTTAGCTTTGCAGAATGGGAGGAACAGTGTGTAACGAGGCATCAGTGCCCAGCGAAGAAAGGGGAAAGATGAAAAAGAATAAGAATTAGCCCCTGGTGCTGTGGAACACAGGAGACCCACAAAGGCTAATTTCAAATGGCTGGAGCTCTTACATCTTAGAGATGAACTTGCTTCTTGATGCATTTGTAACTCCCATTAATGTTAATGCTCCCAAGCCCACCGAGAAGGGAATACAGACCCTTAGTTAGCTTTCATCAGCTTATTTTCTCTTCTTCTAGTGAGAGGGGGATGTGGCTACCTTTATGAATTAAGACAGGAACCTATGATAATGTACAAATACATTTGGGTTGAAGAAGAGAAAGAGAATAACCCATGAGCCATAGAATCTTACCCAGTTTACAGAGCAAGCAGATGGCAGTTCACAGGCAGCAGTAGCATGCATCCAATGTCAAGTGTATCTAAGGGTGTCGCATAAAATGAACTCAGAAAATCAGTGACATTTTAGTATTTGGTACCATTTACACAGCTTTTCCCCCCATCTATGCCACAAAGCTCTTAATAATTCTTTGTTACATATTTGGTCAATACTATTAACATATTTTTTTCAAGGACTGAGAAACTAGGGAAGACACAAGCTTAACTTTTAAAGTTTAAAAGTTATCAGACTAATGCTGAGGCTTAGTGGTTGAGGTGCTTGCCTGGGAAGCTGAAGGATCCAGGTTTGTTTCCTCAGGACCTATGTAATACACAAGGTGACCCATGTGTCTGGAGTTCATTTGCAGTGGCTGGGGGTCCTGGCATTCCCATTTTCTCTCTTTCAAATACATAAAATATTTAAACAATATATCAGACTAGTTCGCCAAGAGAATGAGAATTAGCTTATTTGCAGGGATGGCTAAGTAGTGAATCAAAACTGAGCAGATCAAACCTGTAGGGTGTGGACATTGTCAAACAAGCACCATGTTTATTGTGGCTTTAGAACAGGTTGAGGTAATCCAGGGAGGATACAGGGTTGTGTCTTGAGCTCATGGTCTGTGGAGGCTCTGTGTCTGGGTGATTACCACTGATGTCTCTGTGACAGTGCATGGCTGAGTATCAGCATACAGTGGAAGTGACCAAGGGCAGATCACACGTGTCGCAGAATTATTATCCTTTCAATAAGCTCCTCAACTGAATGCTCAGTGACTGGCCTCACTGACTCACACTCTACACATGGGTGGGAGCCGTGTCTCATTACATGGGTCTGCAGTACTCTGTCAATCTGGACGTTTTTCAGTGATAGCTCTCACTCTTAAACCTGAACTCCTTGCTCTAGAGTCATAAGCTGCCTATCTTTTACACACCATGTTTTTAAAATAAATGGTGTAAATTAAAAGGATAACAGATAAATGTGTGCACATAACAAGTCTGTATTTCAAAAACTTATATTCTCATGGCTGTGATCTTAACTCATCTTTTCAGTATTTTTAAACATGACACTGTCTAATACCAAAATGAACTGATAGATACATGTAGAACTCTGATAAAATAATGTACATTTCTACCTAAATGAAAGAATCAAGAAATAAAGGCTAGATAATAGCATTCAGTCAAATGTCCACAAGGAAAAGTGGACCTAACAGACCTAAAGAATTCTAGTGACAGTTTATTTTGTGCTGCCCTGAATGTCAGCTAGTATGTTAATATCTTTTCTGTGAACGTCTTAAGGAATTTTTCAGTCTTCAGAAGGATAACCATTACTAATTCCTAAAAATAATATTAGAGGTATAACATATTCAAGAGAGTACATATATTTAAATTACCCAATCTAATAGGTTTGACATATTTTTACACCAGAGAAACCTTCACACAATAATGATAATTAACAGATACATCCATCACCCTCTAGGTCTCCTTAGGCTCCTTTGTCATATACCTCTTCACCTCTCACCTATATCCACCACCATTCCTAGGAAGCTATTGAACTACTTTCTGTCAGCAGATATTAGGTTGTATCTCCAGAATTTCAAATACTATACTTGAAATCATCACATATACTTTAATTTTTTTCTGTCTTATTTTGCCAGGCATAAAACTTTTGATTCATTCATGTTGCAACGTATAGCCAACATTATATTCTTCTACTGATGAAAATTAGTATGGCAGGATTTTTATGAATATTCCACATTCATTTAATGATGGATACTTAGATTATTTCCAGGATTTGGCTATTTAAACTAACGCTACTGTTGACAAATACTGTACAATCCTGTGTGGCCACATTCTTTTTAGACAAATACTTAGGAGTAGAATGGCTGGGTCCTTGTAGTATGTATATGTTTAACTTTTAAATCACTGAACTACTTTTCCAAAGTAATTAATCATTTCATATTCTTCCAAGAATTCTAGTTCTCCCACATTCTAGTTGATAGTTCATTAATCTAATAGATACAAATGGGATCTGTGTTTGTAGTTTGTATTTAGTCAGTGACTGGTGGTATTGAACATCTTTAAAGTGCTTCACTCTTATCTGTATTCTTTCAATTGTGAAATGGCTATTTATATATTTTGATTCAGTTATTTTCTTAGTAGTGCAACTTTTTATTAAATATTTTTAGTTATTTGCTTGCAAGCATATAGAGAAAGAAAAGAGAGAGAGAGAGAGAATGAGAATGGGCATTTTAGGATCTCCAGCCACTGCAAATGAACTCCAGATGCATGTGCCACTGTGCATCTGGCTTTATGTGGGTACTGGGGAATTGAATCCAGGTTGTTAGGCTTTGCAAGCAAGCACTTTAAGTGCTGAGCCATCTCTCCAGCCCCTTGTTACTGAGTTTTTAGATTCAGGATAAAGTCGTTGTCAGATAGGAGAAATATAAATAATTTTTACTTCAATCTGTGGCTTTCAGTCACCAGCAAGATACTTCTGAACAGCAGGTGTTTTTAATTTCAATGTACTCTAATTTATCAATTTTATGAAAACAGAACTTTTTTTGTCATATTTAAGACATCTGTGCCTAATCCAAGTTCACAAAACATTTTTCATGCTTTCCCCTGGGAGTTTTTTTTTATATATATCATAGGTGTATAAGCACTTACATGTAATTTTGTGTGTGTGAGTGGACATGTGTGTGCAGGTGCATGTGTGCCTGTGGAGGCCAGATGACAATCTTGAGTGTCATTCCTTTGGAATACTGTCCACTATTTTTTTTTTGGACACAGGTCCTCTCATTGACCTGGAATTCACTTAATTAGGCCAGACTAGCTGGCCAGTTAAGCCCCAGGTTATTTGCTGTTTCTACCTTTGCAGTGCTGGAATTACAGGTACTTACCACTACATGTCATATTGTTTTAATATGGGCTCTGGGGATGGAGTTCAGGCAAGCACTTTACTGACTGAATCATCTCCTCAGACCTTCTCTATAAGTTTTATAGTCTATCACCCCATTTGGTTGATTTTACTCATATGGTCAGAAAGGTATGGATCAAAGTCATTTTGCACATGAATCTGTAGTTATTCCAGTATTTCTTATTTGTCGAAAAGTTTTTCTTTTTTATGCTGAATAATCTTTACACCTTTGCTGAAAATCAGTTGTCCATAGATATGAGGGTCTCCTCTAATTGAAATGTTTGTTTAATATTATGTCAATATAACACTGTTTGGATCGCTGTATATTTATAATAACTTCTGAAATTAGGTACTATATTATTTTTTTTTTGTAATGGTTGACTGAGATTAGGCTGGGAATTTTCATGTCCCTAACATTTTATAATTAGCTCATAATTTTGTAGCAAAAATAATCTACTGAAATTTTGATTGGGATAATATTGAACCTAGAGGACCAGTTTGGGGAGATGTAATATCTTAACATTACTGAATCTTCTGACTCACAAAACTGGTGTATTTCTCCATTTGCTTACATTTTTAATTTCTCTCATCAATGCTTTATAGGATTGCTTAAACATTTTTTTGTGAGGAAGGGTCACATGTAATCCATGCTGGCCTGCACTCACTATGTAGCACAGGTGACCTTAAGCTCCTGATTCTCTTGTCACCTACCCAGTGCTCTGATTACAGACATATTCTACCTTTTGTAGTTTTAACAAATATTTTATTTATGAGTGTAAATGTCTATGTATATATGTGTGTATGGACGTATGTATATCACAGCACACTTGTGGAGGGTAGAAGTCCAATTAGTCGTGTTGGTCCTCTCCTTCCACCCTGTTTGAGACAGGCTCTCTCTTGTTTTACTGCTGGGAAAACCAGACTAGCTGGCCCATGAGGCTTTAGGATTCTGCTGACTGCCTACTGTTGCTGTAGGTATGCTGGGACTATAGATGTGTACACCACCTTTGTTTTTGTCTTTATGTGAGTGTGGGGGATATCAACTTCAGTTGATGCTTGCAGAGCAAGTGCTTTTAATTACTGAGCCATTTCCCCAGCCTCTTGTTTTGAGATATATATAATAAAATTTATATATATATATAATTTTTTGCCAAGCATGTGTGGACAGTATGTACAGCATGGTGTGTGTTATATATTGTATGTATATAATATTATATATTATATACATGTATAGTGTGTGCATGTGTGTATAGATGTGCATACCTTGTGTGGGTGTGTCTGAAGATGGGTGGAGAATTTCAGGTGTCTTTTTCTATTGCTCTTCTGATTTCTCTGAGATAGTTTCTGATTGAAACTGGAACTGCCATTGTTTTAATCAGCATGGTGACTAGCGTGTTCCAGGGATTCTTCTGTCTTGGCTCCCCACAGAGTGATATAGGTGTGTGGTCACTCTCAGATTTTTATGTACTGCTGGGGAATTAACTCATGGGTCTCAGGCCCTCTAAGGCTCTCATGCTTGCTTGCTAATGTTCTTACCTGCTGAACCATTTCACCAGCCCTTGTTTCATAATTTTTAATGTATGTGTCTCTCATATATTTTCTCAGATTTATTTTTAAGGACTTAAATATTAAAATGCTATTATAAATGGTAATGTTTTATTAATTTCCTTTTCTGATTATTTATTACATGTGTATGAATACAGAGAGATAATTAGTCACTGTGTATTGATCCTGAAATCTTACTAAATTTACTTGCTAGTTTTAGTAGTGGGAGTTGATTCAGATTTTCTATGCAGATAAATATGTTGCAAGCAAATACAAATATATTTCTTCTTTTTAATTGCATACCTTTAATTTTTTTCATGCTTTGTTACAATGGTTAGCACCTTTAAGATACTGCTAAATTAAAAATGTAGGAACAGGGCTGGAGACATGGCTTAGCGGTTAAGCGCTTGCCTGTGAAGCCTAAGGACCCCAGTTCGAGGCTCGGTTCCCCAGGTCCCATGTTAGCCAGATGCACAAGGGCGCACACACGTCTGGAGTTCGTTTGCAGAGGCTGGAAGCCCTGGCCCGCCCTTTCTCTCTCTCCCTCTATCTGTCTTTCTCTCTGTGTCTGTCGCTCTCAAATAAATAAATAAATAAATAAATAAATAAATAAATAAATGTAGGAACAGACATACTTTCTCCTTTTTTTCATTTTATTATACAAGGGGACAGCTTTATTTTTTTTTTCTAGTAAATATGATGGTAATTATAGTATATTTCCTTTTCAGATGCTTCATGAAATTTGAAGAAATTAAATCTTATTCCTACTTTGCTGAAAGTTTTCATTGGTATTTTTGAAAAATAGACTTTTCAATTTATTACTTATATCTATTAATGTATTAATATTTACTTCACTAATTTTCACTTTGATCTTTGTTATTTCCATTCTTTTACATATTTTGGATTTAATTTGTTGTTTATTTTCTCATTCTCAAGGTAGGAGCTTATGACACTGAACTTAAACTTTTGTACAAATTCCCTCTACTGCTTTGGAGGTATACTGAAAAATGTCCACGTTTTATTTTCATTTTTATTTCCTTTTTTAAGTGACAGCATTTAGAGGTTTATTTCTCTGAGACTAAATAGAACAGTAGGGTCATTTTTATTTCTTTTACAATGCATTTTAATTTCTCTTTTGTTACATGAGTAATTTTTAATAGTGTTAGTTTCCAAATATATGAGATTTTATTTAAATGATTATCTGCAATGACTTCTAACTTAACTCTTCATGGTAGAGAGACTATGCTTTGTACAACAAATCTTTTTAAATGTATTAAGACTTAAAATATCTCTCTGTCATTGTTTATTTTGGTAAATGTTTAATGTGCATTTAAAAAAAATGTATACTCTGCTGTTAGGTGGTGTATTTTGGTTGGTTTGTTTTGTTGTAGTCTCTGTTGAGCAGGGTCTTACTCTGGCTCAGATTGACCTGTAATTCACTAAGTTATCCAGGCTCGCCTTGAACTCACAGTGATACTCCGACAATTTTGTAAAAATGTGTGTGTGTGTGCACACGCACATGCGCATGCATGGGCATGTGTGTCAGCACATATGTAGATGTCAGAGAATTGCTTTGGGCATTGGTTGTCTCCTTACGTCTGTTTGAGGCAGAGTCCCTCGTCCACCACTGCACACACTAGGCTAGCTGATCCGCCAGCCGCTGAGAGTTCTGTCTCTGCCTCATAGGGTTCTATTGGGTCTGGTTTTATGTAGGTTTTGGGGGCCTGAACTCAGATTGTTGCACTTACGCAACAAACACTTTCACCCATGGATCTTCTCCCTAGCCCTGAGGTTTTTGTTTTTTTTTTAAATATAATTAAGTCAACTTGATTGAGAGTGTTGTTTAATTCTTTTTTTTTTATTGACTTTGTCTATGAGAACGGGGGTTCAGAAATCTTTTATTATAATTATAAATTTGTTACTTATTAATGTTTCATATATTTGAATCAGTGGTTATTTATATAAATATTTGAGATTCTTGTGTCATCCTATGAAATGATTCTTTTATCATTATGAAATAACATTTTAAAAATCCATGTTTATGGACTTTTTGTCCCAAACTCTACTTTGCTCACACTAACATAGCCATGCTATCTTTCTATTAGAATGGACACATACATTCTTCCATATTTTTGTTTCACCCTATTCTGTACCTCTATTTGAAATTTTTATCTTTAGATAGTGTTTATTCATCTAGTTGAGTCTGCTTTTCCATACAGTCTACCAGTCTTGCTTTTGTATTTAGACTATCTAGAGTAAATATAATGACTTATATTGTTAGGTTTATATCTATCATCTTGTCATTTATTTTTTAGTTGTCATATGTTGTTTGCTCTCCATTCATCTTTTTCTGGCTACTTTTGGACTGAGTGCTTTTATGATACCATTTTATATACTGGGTGAGCTTATTAGCTATAACTCTTTGCTATTCTTATAGTTGTTCTAGGTTTATAGTATGCATCTTTAACTTAATATAGCCTGTCTTTGAGTGATAGTATACAAGCACACATAAAAACGCCTTACAAGAGTGTACTATTCTCCTTTTCCAAACTTGGTGCTAGTTTTATCATGTATTTTATTTCTACATGTGCTAGAAATACCACACTGTTTCCATTATCTTAGTCTATTATCTCTTACAGAATTTAAGTACTAAAAGATTTTGGGTATGTTTACTGATGGTGTTGTTGCTAGTGCTCTTCATACTCTTAAAATATTTGCATATAGTGAATTTCACCTGCTATAGAATTATTTTAGTATTTTCAGGACATTGCCTCAGAGTGTCGAATGAGAAAGCAACTTATAAACCTTATCTCTGTTCCTCTGTCAGGTGGTGGTGGTGGTCGTTGTCGTCCTCTTTTAAATCTGGCTGCTTTTTCTCTGGCTATTTTATCTTTATCATTGATTTTGAGCAACTTAATTATAATAAGCCTTATATTTTCTTCTAGTTTTGTGCTTGAGGTTCATTCGATTTCTTGGATTTACGGTTTTTACCACTTTTGAATTTTTCAATGTAAGTACGGTTATCCCCAGATCACTGAAATGCTGTGTCTACTTTGAAACACTCACTTTTTTTAAATTTAAAAATCTAGTTTTGTCTCTGTTTTGATTTTTTTTTTTAAGTGGGGAAGTAAATTCAGAATCATATGCTGCTAACTGGAGACAGAAGTACTCTTACCTTAAATATGATGAATCAAACTTTTCTTTAATTTCACAAGTAATTCACTTCAAAATAAAATTAAAATTTTGTTGCTGTGTAGGAAAAAACTGTAGTATTTTAGCACATACACTACTTTAGTTTTGAATCTAGTATGAGTATTGACCTGTATGAGTCTGGAAAATTAATCAGTGTTGTAAGTGTCATTAAGAGCTCTGGATACCTTCATTTTCTCATTTACATTTGGGAGATCAAATTAAATGTGATCTCCATCTCCAAGATGGCTTTCCAGCTTGCAAGTTTTTGGGACCACCTCTGCCCTATTTTGGTTTTAAAGCTGAAGGAAGGAATGGTTTGGCAAAAAATCCATGACAATTCACTCTGCAAAGCCGAATCCTGAGCCATGGAAACTGACTCTGAATCAGAATTGCATTCATCAAACTAAGGTTGAATTTGCCAACCTGGGGCACTGCCCGATTGTCATTTCCAGGAAAATGATGTGAGAAAATACTTTGAAGAGGGAAAATAATTATCCTTCCTCAACAACTTCAAAGGTAAGCCTAGAAAATGAAAATGAATCCATTTCTCCTGACTTCAAGACCACATTATCAACTGTGACCTTGTTTCGCGACATAAATTTAGAGTGGATGGTCTGTTTCTGTGAACCAGAACCACACAGGAAGGAAAGAAGACATTTAGCTCTCCCTTTGGATGCCAGCAACAGGGACAGTAAAAGTGCTCAGTGGGGGCAGAGTTCCAGGGTGCTCTTCTGTTAGAATGTTTTGGAAAAGTCAGAACTTATCCCAGGACGCCTTGCTAATGGCTTCATCTCTCCTATTCTTTGAAGTCTACTTAAACCTATCACTGCCCACACTACTCTTTCCAGATAGGGCACTTTCCATTTGCACCCTACTTTGCTTAATAGTTTATATGGTCCAACTTTTATTCTACTTGGAATTGTTCTCCAATTGATTCTGTACTTATATACTGTCTTATTAATAAATGGTGAGTAACTCTGGGAGAGTATGATTTATTTTTCTTCATAAATCTCCTTATGTCTGATAAAATAGTGAGCATTTCCTATGTCATTGTAATTATCTGTATACCCACTGGCAAGTCAGTTTAACTCCCTTTAGTCCAGATTTTTAACCTGCACAATTTGGGAGGAAGATTAGTTGCTCTTCATGCTTCTTTATGCTACAGAACTATATGATGTTGTTTATTTTACACAAAATAACAGTTATTCAGGTTACATTTGTTGGTCCCATATGTATAGCAAGTACTGTTGATAGGTGCTATATACATAGTAATGAGTAACATCAAGAACTCAGTTTAGCAAGAGAAAATTGGCTAAGGAGCAGAAAAGAAAATGTGGACCTGCAAAAATTTAGCATAGGTGGATAAAATGCATTAAGGGATGATTTAATTATATATATATATATATATATATATATACATACATATATATATATATATATGTATGTATGTATAAGCTTTTTGAGGAAGGGTCTCACTCTAGCTCAGATTGATCTGGAATTCACTATGTAGTCTCAGGATGGCCTCAAACTCACAGCAATCCTCCTACTTCTGTCTCCTGAGTGCTGGGATTAAAGGCATGTACCACCACACCTGGCTGATTTAATCAGATTTTAATCAGACTTTTACTAATTCCATTGGCAATTTGGCCCAGGCAATAGCCTTGAAGTGTGGGTAGAGTTTAATTTGGTTGCTTAACAATGATGGTCATGAAGTCAGTTTTAAAGACTTATGGTAGGGTTGTTCTGTGGATGACCTCCATAGAAGAAATATCCCTTGAAAAGATTCAGGAAAGGTCCTTTAATACTCCAACCTAAGCCAGAAATATCCATTCATTCTGAACAAATATCTAGGAGGAGATATACTTTGGAGAAACTTTAAGTCCCTGGACTGGGTATCATAGAAGAACACCTTACAGGGTAAGGGATCTCATTTAACCTTTGGGAAACGCGATCTGTATTCAGATTGTCATATAGACAACTCATTCCTTATGGGCTCTGAAGTGTAATTTTCAATATCTGTCACTCTTCAATGGCTAATAAAAGGGCCTTCTTGTGTTGCTCCTGTGTTTTTTATGAGTTCTAAATAACTAATTAACCTCCCCACAAAAGCCAGTGTGGAAACAGAAGGAAGCCTCCATGAACCAGCTTCACAGATCTGAGGCCTGATCTCCTGAGTGAGCTCCACAAAGCTTCCTCTCTCCTCACAGAGTTCTCTCCAGCATTAAATGCTTATTGACTTCACGCTAATATCCATTTAGTAATCTGCCGTTTTTGTTTGTTTTAATATAGCACTCAGTTTTACAGTAGAAGGGAATTATGCAGTTTAGAAGTATGAATATTAAAAAAGGATTTAATTAAATCTGTTGCCTGAAACCTCTGTCTAAAGCTATAATGACAAATTTAGTCCATATTTATTATGGTGCACAGGGGACCCTAACCAGATCATTAGTTTATATGCCTTACTCAGTAGTGAAGTTCTAAAACTTTACATTTTGCATATTATTACATTATTCATTTTTCCAACTAGGCATAAAATACGACTTCCCATGAGTACAATACCTAATTCTTCAAAATATACAAAGATAGCAATAAAATGATTAAATTACAACTCTTACATCTGTTCTTCTTGTCTGATTATAAATTAAAATGTTTTTAAACAGGAGAAAACAATTCAGGTAACAAATAGATTTAAACTGTTCAATTTCTCATAGGTTGGGGAACAAATAAATATAGACACATAAACATAAAAAGACACACACAAAGACATATATAAATAAATGGAAAGGTGCCCACTTGAGAGAAGGTTAATTCTCACTTGTCATTGCTGCTAGTGCCTGCTAAAAACATGTGCCTAATAAGAGACTGCAATAAGTGAAATTCACTCTCTTCTGATGGTGACATAGTTTGTACTAGCCAATGGAGGTGCCAAAGTCTGAGAAATAACTGAATGAAATTACAGTGTATATAAAATGCCCTTTATTTTAAAGCCAAACTATAAAATGTTATGTCTGCCAGGAGGAAAATATTTAATGCCATTCTAATCCATTAGTTATCACCGCAAAATGCTGCCTTGTGTTTTCTTTAACAGCCACACATTAACTCATGTTTAATTTAATGATGGAGATCGACACAGGCAGAAGGCAACCTGAAAGCATTTTTGATGTAATCTGTGAAATTGTCACCCATTTAAGATAATAGAGTCATCTTTCCCTAAACATAAACCTGAAAATCCCCACGAATTCTAACCTAACCTGTGTATGCTTTAATCTGACGACCTTTTGATAGTAACAGAGGCCCAACACCGAAACTGCATGAGGTTCTTTTTTTTAAAGTCAGAGAGCAAGCCTAGCACATGTAACTTTGTAACTTTGGAATCCATTCGATCCATTCTGGAGAGGTCAATTTGGATGTGGCCAACTTGATTTCATGGCATTTTCTTCAAAGCCTACTACTTGCCTTGAGAGATTTTGCCTTGATGGTAAATAACTAGGTTTTAAACACTTGAGATAAATATAGGGTGCTGATCCTCTAAAACTCTTTATGCACACACATGCATATACACACATGTGAACTCAAAAATATTGGGTCCAAAGTCAGAGAAATAGAGATACCTGTAGTAAGCCTGATGCCTTCACTGGTGGGAGAACATGGGTATTAAGCTGGCCCTGGGTAGGATGGAAACACGGGATGTTAGCGTTAACTTTTCTTTGGAACAGGCAAATAGGATCAAGCAATGGGGCAGTAGAAAGAAATTTCCAGTCAGGAGGAACATTGATCTTATATGAGGATTCCTGGGAGACATGAGAATGTGTTTTCTATTGAGTTCTGTAGCAACAACTAACTTTTCCAAAGAAAAAGACTTAAAATCCCCTCAGCAAAATACAACATTTGAGTGAATACAGATTTTGGTTTGTGCTACTCCACAAAGATGACAACAATTAAAGAAACTAAGATTTCCACTTAGGCAACTTTCTAGGCAACTTTGTAGAAAACATAGGTATACTGTTTAAATGTAGAGTGCTGTGGTTTTCAGACAGACATAAAAAAAATTGAAGACAAGTATAGAATAAGTGAGTTAGTCCTCTTTTTCTAAGTGGGTCTGCCTGAATCACTGTCACTCAAGGTGGCTGTACATCTGTCCCTTGAGAGATCAGTGCTGCTGTGGCTTCCCCTATGCTCACCCACAGGTAGAATGACTCATGCTGGTACCTCATGTCATCTGGTGGCTGGAAGGCTTTCAACCCAATCTGCCTATACCCAGGTTCTCGGGCTATTGTGGGATACCATAAGAAGTGCTCCACCAAAGCAGATTAAACTATAAGCTCAAACAAAAGAAATCAAGAACTAAACAGGTTCAGTTGATGCAGATCTCTCCTAGTTACTCAGTTGACCACAGGGAGGCTACTGGGCTTTGAAGACCAGACCTACTGCTATAGAAATATGAATAACAGGCTGAAGTATAACTTTCCTAGAATGGCCAAGACCCTGAATTCAATCCCCAGTACCAATAAATTTTTGTTGAACAAGTGACTACATTGCCATAGTTTTATTATTTTTTTTTGAAGAAAGAAATGTGAATAAGAAAAATGTAATAGCTATATCTAGATCAGTGACAAAGCAGGTGGAGAGAGAGAGAGTTAATAAAAAAGAGAGGGAGAGACCTATTCAGAACAAATGGAAGTTTGAGAGCTTTCAAAAAGATATTCTGCATAGGTTAAATAGGATAAGCATTGTTAATTTAGGGCGGTTTTGATGATGTAGCCTGTCTTTTGGCCAAAGACTAGTGGGAACTTGGAGACCATAATCTTGGTCTACATATCATTCTGACCTAGTTCCCAGTTCCAGCTATGGGTTCTTTCCACTGAGAAAATCTCTTAGCTGATCAGAAAATGACAGACTGCTCCTCTCACAACTCATAACTCATCCCCCATGGGGAATACCAGCAACCCCACTAAGAGGGTCCTCAGCTGAATGAGGACAGGGAGGAAGGAAATGTTGGCACCAACACATGATGTGTCCATATCAAGTATATGCATAATAAAAAGGGAATATTCTCTGGTTTGGTCCAATAATCCTATTTATAAGAGCACCTTTGATTTATGTAATAATTTGCAGAAATCCAGCTCCACCCCTGAATCTGTAGGGAACAACACACTATCAAGGCAACACGGGCTTTGTTACAGGATGTCTCTGGATAAATAAAATCTAGACGGGGCCTCTGTCCACTGCTGTTGTAAATGAGCCTGGCCAGGCTGGCCCATGTATTTTCATTTTATTTTCTGGAGCCAAATGACTACCATCTGCTGTCACTGAAGCTGTCACACAATCAGTACTGGAAGATTCCTACGGAGTATAATGGCTGGTGAATGAATATATGACAGTCCAGCTTCCATGTAGCAGGAAGAGAAGAGCAACCCATTTGAAAAGCAGCAGCAATGGTGTTCTCCCACTTCTCAGCAAGTGCATTGTAATACAAATCTTTATTTGGACTCAAGACGTTGACAGGTCAATTGAACAGAATAAGTCTAGTTTATGATGCAGTTGTCAGAACTGGTTAAAGCAGGAGTCTGTTTACCGACGTCCTGAGATATTCCAACAATTTTTCTTGCAAACCAGCACCTTGAGGTTAATTACTTTACCAATTTGAGTAAATGGCAAGCCATATTCCCATCTGTCTCCATTAGTTCCCCACTATTTCTCAATTTATGATGACTGGGGTCAAGGCTGTGGTACAAAAGAAGAAGTAATAAAGCATGAATGGAGTAATTTTCTGTTTATACAAATGTGGTGGCCACAGCATAAATAAGGCAAAGACTGAATGTGCATATTCTTAGCTTTGAAACCTCTGGGTACTAACTATATTTACAGTAAATATGTCTCCTAATTTATAAGTGTAAAACAAATACAGGTGATGACAAATTCCACATTCTGTATTTGTGGGCTGCAAGCTAAACTCTGATGTTACAGCCTTGGGTTGATCTCACAATAGATGCCAAGTCATAAAAATGGCTCTGAAAGACTTGGAAGGGTTGATTTCTTTTAAACTTCCTTGTTTATCAAAAGTGAGTTATTTGGGGAAAAATGTGAGACTTCTATGTGGGTGCCAATACAATCCATTGATGTGTCATCTACTTTTAGCATAAACATTACTTGCTATCTATGTGAGTAGTAGTGTTGGATTCCCATAAAATATATTAGATACTATAATTAAAAATTTAAGAATCAACATGTTCTTTCATTTCCCCCTCCTTTCCTTTCTGTTTCCTTTCCTATCTCCATCTTATCTGCCTTTCTTATCACTGTATAATCAGAAAATAATTTAAATTTTATGTGCATTTGTTCCAATATAAATTGTAAGTATATGATATACTTCAACTTGAACTTCAGAGTATTATCCCAATATTCAAAGCAAGTAGCATCTGTAAAAGTTTTTATTATATAATGTAAGAAGGAATCATACCCAACTTCTCCATTTTGTTAATGGACATGGCACATTGATGTTTTTTACCTAATGTGCTTTTTTCAAACAATGACAGCTTTTTTAAAAACGAAGGTAAAGTAAATAAATTTCTGGCCACTTTCCATAAATGGACAAAGTGATCATGAGTTAAGTACCACAATCAAATAGATTTTCATAGCAGATGAAGCATAAGATATATATTTTACAGTAAATGATTCAAAATGGAAGAGAAACAAAACTACTGCTCCTGAGCAACTTGGCATTGTGCCCTCTAATACTGTCACAGAGCAGGCATATGTCTTGACAAAGTAGCTCTGGGGACAAAATTGGAGGCACATATGTATTTTAATGTCTAGTGGGTCCCATGGAACAAGATTTCTTCCTGCCTTTCAGACACTCTTAGATAAAAGGAATAGTTTTATTCCTTAGATATTTACATCCAGAATCTAAAATCACAGCAGATATAAACATGTTTATACCCTTATATTAATGCTATTCTCACTTTTGGTAGAGAATTTTCTCTTTTCAGATGGCAGTGACCTTGGGACAACTCAGAAGGTATCATGGTGCTGGAAAGAAGTGACCAGAGTGCTCAGTACTGCAATATCTCTATCACACCTTCCAAGGCTCAAGGTCTCATGGGGAAGACATGGTAGAAAGAATATAAGAGCCCACAGTTATGGGTAAGAACTCCACAATGCACAACTCATATACCTCAACAAGGAGGGGCCAATGGGGAGGGGGTAGGTCACAGATGAACCTAATAATGGTACCAAACTGATTGTATTTGCTGAATACAAAGCTAATTAATAAAACATTTAAAAAAATAATTTAAAAAAATATTTAAAAAAATAAAGAATGTAAGAGCCAAAGGAAGGGTAGTACTCCTTACAACATGCTCCCTCCAGACACAAAATGGCCTGGATATCCATGACCTCACAGTGCCTGACACTACTTACACAAGACCATCATAAGAGGAGGAAAAGATCATGACATCAAAATAAAAGAGAGACTGATTGAGATGGTGAGGGGTTATAATGGAGAATAGAGTTTCCAAGGAGAAAGTGGGGGGAGGGAGGGTATTACCATGGGATATATTTTGTGATCATGGAAGTTGTTAATAAAAATTTGAAAGAAAAGTACAAAAAATTATCAGTCAGCCATCTCCATTAATAAAAATAAGTAATTTGCTATGATTTTTAAAAACTTATTTCTATTAGTTCTGGACATACTTAGTATGTAAACAACACATGTTGGTACCATTGTTTCTCTCATCCTTGCCCCTTTTCTGAAGAAGACCTCCTCATTGGAGATGCAAGTCAACCCCATGGGGATTGTGGGTCATGCATTGTGGGGGCAGCAGTCAGTTATGGGGGAGAAGCAATGTCTCTGAACAAAATGCTCCAACTTGTGTCTTTAACAATCTTTCTTCCCCCTCTTGTGCAAAATTCCCTGAGTCCTGTTGGGTGCATTTAACATCTACTTCAGTGATGGGCTCTTAGGAACTTCTGGACTATGATTTATTTTTAAATTATGTAGTAAAGGCATCTAAGAATATTGTTGGCTTTGACTATCAAAAAAATCCCTTCCCTGATACTTCAGGGTGTCCTTGTGTCCTCTCTTTCTCCAACACTTTTCTGGTCGTACCTCTCCTGTTCTTCATTCTCCTCCTCTCACCCTGAAGCCGCAGGTTCTATTTATATAAGTAACAAAGGGAAGGTCTTCAGACAGTTTGAAGTGGCTTATACATGCCAAATAGATGAAGAATGTGATTAAAATATGGTATAGAGCAGGGGTACTTGGGTTACATCCAGGATGAATGTCCTCCAGCCCTCCTCATACTGCCAAAGTACGTATGTCCTATGTCAGAGAGGCCTTCCTCAATGGAGCCTTGCCAGGGCTGAGAACTGAATAGGGGCCTGGTTCCCTCTAGAGTCTGCAATAGGGTGGGAATCAGGGATCTGGATTTCACACCCCTCACATTCCAGGAGAAGAGCAGCTCTGAGGCTGAGCAGAGGGGACAAGGAGAGATGCAAAGTTGTATAGAGGAGTTCTACATCATTAGTGGGAGGACACATGGAGGAATGGAAGGTGCTGATTCCAAAGCCATCTTTTGTAAACACTTAGTAGTATGTAAACTACCCATTCATTTAAACTAAACATTATATTAATTATTATTTTACCTTTGAATATGTGTTAAAAATGTGGTAATCCCAGATAAAAGATTTTTCCTTCTAAAGTGATGCTAAAGGACAAAACATACAACAAATAAACCATTACTACACAGTGTGATGTGCATACAGGATATACACTTACGTCATTTTTGGGAGACCTGTGAAGTGGGGCCCATCTGCTGGGCAGCATCTATAGGCACAAATGCCCCCACATTGCCCAATTTTCTTCATAGGAAAACATCCCCTTGCATTGCAGAAAGTCCCAAGAAAGGTCAAAATAAAGACTGTCAGTTGTCTTTTAATGAATTAATTTAAACATGTTACACTCAGATGTTCAAAGAGAATATGAAAGTTAGGAGTCTGAGAAATCATTTAGTCCATTTTCCACATTGTGTGGAAGAGAAGGTTGGGGAAGGCGTGAAGTGTGTGAGAACTTCTGTTTGCCCTAGCCTCTATGAGGGAATAATGCATTTAGGTGTAGCCACCTTTGTGCCTGTGGTTTTACCAAAATGGATAGTACAAGTATGGACCTCATGTTTTACTCACCAATAGGATTCTCTAGTTCTTTTCCTTTGGTCACATAAAAACGAGCTTCTAAGTATTTCCATGTATCATATATTAAAATGCATTCTCTAGGCCTTTGAAGGATAGAAAAATAACTGATACAAACAAAGAGAATGTGACTTGACAGTTGTGAGTCTTTGGGTAAACCTTAAAACTTCCTAAGCTCCAGCATGGAGTTCATACCAATTTCACTGAGTGGTTGAGAGGATAGAGACAGGATGGTAATATGTGCTATACCTCCAGTGCCATGCTTTGTACAGAGCAAACATTTAATAATTATAAGTACTTGTTGATGGTTTCCAACAGAAAATACAGTCTAATGACATCAGCCATCCATGTACTAAGGCCACTGCACTAAATGTGGAATGCAGGCCATAGTCATGAATTTTATCATGACTGAATCACCATGATGCCTCATAAGAACTAGGGACAAACTGTCCCTGAGAAGGACTACAAAACTGTCATCAAACTGAGGAAGAACACACAGTGATCTGCTGGAAGACATGAGAAATGAGATTGAAGCAGAGATTTTAATATTTGCAAAACACATAGCATTCAGATGGTTTGGTCAGTTTGGGCAAAGGGAGTATCTCTGTTATTCTTTTACTCAAAACACCCTTAAAAGATTACCATGTTCCCATCGTAAATGATCATGTGGTGTTTAAAATGCCCTGTCTACCTTTTTGAAAGAGGTGTGTACCTCATCTCTAGGCAAATCTGATTTGCATTTCACCCATTTTCCATCCATCAAAATACCTTGCGTATGTCCATCTCTAGAATCTGCTCATGTGGTTATCTACACCTGGATGCTCTTCTGTGAGCAGCTCCCAATTTTAGTATTTGTGATAGTCTGGTGAAATCCCATCTCACCCATTTTCTTGCCTTCCTCTCAACTACTGAAATACTGAGTCATTAGGCACAGGCTCATATGTGGCTTCTTATCATTAGTGCAACTTTAATGTGTCTGTTTCCTATTTTTCCAGTTATGTTTTAACATTATCAGTGACACAGGCTACATTTTAAACAACTTCATATTTCTGTCAAGACTTACATAGTTAGTTAATAAGCATACCTGATGGACAAAGTGGTAAAGTTAGATGTGAGAAAAATATTGCCAGGAGAGGAAGGGTATATGATCTCCTTTATCCCCTGCAAGAGGGTGCCATTGATCTAATCCATATAAAATATGAGGTGATCTCAGTACGTTAATGCCATCTAACTCTACACATTTCTGATCTCTCAGAGGTCAGTCAGAAAACTATCCCTTCCTTCTCTTACTGAAACTAGTATGACTTCTTTACTTTTACACTGGCAATGCAATGAAGATAACGAGAGACTGTGCTTGGGCAACAGTGCTGTCGGCATTAGAGATTCCCACGACTCAAGTGGGTTTTATATACTCTAAGCACGGGGGCCAGTCAGATTGTTCTTTTGCTACATGTGGATTTTCTCCCTCTCAGCAGTCACATTATTTCCAGGTTAAAGGGTATGCTATATACTTTCCCTGGGGAAGAAGCTATGAGGATAATGAGCTGAGACAGAGAGCTTTGAGTGTGCTTAGGTAAACTGCAGTGACCCAAGGTTCAAGTTTTGGGGGACACATCTAATTAGATGTAGTAGTTGGAATATTTCCTACATAAGGTTTCTCCACTATAATTAGACTCTGAGAATCAAATCATATTAGGATGTTAAGACACAGCAAGGCTCGAATCACCATATCCCATGCCAACTCTCTGCAATTCTGTTTAGCTTTCACTGCTTTCCAAGGTCAGTCTGTGGTGAATTGTGGATGAGTCTGACCACTCACTTCTTGCCAGAATTTGGTACTTCCAAGTCCGTGTCTGTATAGCTGAGAACTTGGCTTTTCATTTTCTAATCCAACTAAGGAAACATGGCAGAACAGATAAGGAAGAGTAGGGTGACATTGAGAGAGTAACTGATGAAAGTGGCCCTGTGGCTCCACACAGACAAGCACAACTGGCAAGGGTTGATGAATATCCATTAAAAGAAAGGCAGAAGTTAGCCAGGCGTGGTGGTGCACACCTTTAATCCCAGCACTTGGGAGGCAGAGGTAGGAGGATTGCCGTGAGTTCAAGGCCACCTGAGACTACATAGTGAATTCCAGGTCAGCTTGGACTAGAGTGATACTTTACCTTAAAAAAAAAAAGAAAGAAAGAAAGAAAGAAAAAAACCAGGGAGAAGTAAAGGAGAGGCATTTGTTAGGAAGTCATTGCCACATTTAACCAAGGCACAGAAACTAAGTGTTGGCAGTCCTAACAAAAACTTTCTCCCTGAGGTTCAGTTGGAGGGCATAGCTTCTTTCTAGAGATGCCATTGGCAACAAAGACCTCTGGCTCATGAAGTCTGGGACTTGCATGATATACACACAACTGTTCTCTAGGGCTAATACAGTGCCTGGCTAATGGTATTATGTCCAATAAATATTTTTACAATAAATATAAATGAAAAAGTACAAGTAACTAGTGAATGAAAGAAGAGGCCTTGTTTGAGTTTATATTGATCCACATAGACCCAGAGAAAGCTAGAGAGCTGGTTGCAAATAGCAAAGGCCCAGACTGGCCTTTCTTGTTTTTGCGTTTTGCAATCCCTGCTCTATCTCATGCATATCAATAGGTGGCAAGTAGGTATGGAGTGGAAGTTTTGCTCCTCAAATCTGGCATAGCATAGATTTTAGCTCCACAATCTTACAATAAGTTCATTGTTGTATTAGTCTTTCAAAACAACTGGCCACTGAATTTCTTTTAATATTTCTCTTAGATGGCTATATTCCTTTAGTTTCAACTCCTTTGATATTTTACTTTGAGAATAACCAGCTATATTCCACATCTATGTATTTTATTCAATTTGACATCCAGGAGATGAAGAACAAATGGCTCCTTTGCTAAAAAATTCACTGTCTAGGACTGTAGGGATGGCTTAGCAGTTAAGATGTTTGCCTACAAAGCCAAGGATCCAGGTTCGATTCCCCAGGATCCATGTTAGTCAGATGCACAAGAGGATATATGCATCTGGAGTTTGTCTGCAGTGGCTGGAGGCCCTGGTGTGTCCATTCTCTATGTCTCTCCCTCTTTCTCTGTCAAATGAATAAATAAAAATATTTTGAAAAAATTTGCTGTCTAGGATATCTAATATGTAGCTATTCAAGACAAAACAAATGCAGAACTCTGACTTCAGTACATCAATGAGTAAAAGTATATTTAGAGGTACTTTAAAAAATTGTTTGGTGGATTTCTTCCAGCACTTTTGCATGTATATGTGTGTTTGGTGTATGTATGTTTGTGTCTAGACAAAGGTGTGTGCCAGGTTCTTGTGCATGTGTGTGTGTTCATGTATATCCCAGAGGTTGATGTTTGGTATCTTTCTCAATTATTCTACACATGTTTATTAAGATAGGGTCTTTCATTGAACACAGAGCTTACTGATTTAGTCAGTCTGGCTAGACTAGTTTATCAGATTACCCAAAAGATCCTCTGTCTCTGCCCCCTCCTAAATGCTAGGATTAGGCATGCCTGTCAGGCATTTCTGTGGGAACTGGGGACCTTAATTCAAGTCCTTACACTTAAGGAGTGTTTTACAAATTGAGCCATATCCCCAGCTCTGTGTTATATATATATACACACACAAACACACACTGATTCTTTTCAAGGTAGGGTCTCATTATAGCCTAGGCTGACCTAGAATTCATTAAGTCGAAGACTGAGCTTGAACTCCTGGTGATCCTCCTACTCTGACTCCTGAGTACTGGGATTAAAGGTATGTGCGACTATTCCCTGAAGCTCTGTATAATTTTTAAATTTAGAAATTTTTTCATAATTTTTCCATGAGCCTTTATTCTTACAAACAATAATCTGAATTTCTTTTTTCTGAGAGAGCTCAAAACCTGACAGTGGAATCAGCAATATATTCATATGCCTGTTGAATTCCAATGCATTTGGATTTTATCATTACCACTTCCTCCTCTTTTTGCTGATAGTCTCCTGAACTACCTCTGTCACAAAGCTCTAAGTATCTTGCATCTACAAATTCACTGAATCTACAAAAATAGTGACAAATTTCTATCTTTAACCAAACAAAACATTCCATAGCAAGTTTCTTCAACAGAATGAAAGTGTTGGTTTCTGCACTTAGCTCCAAAGTTTCCCAACTCTGGAGACTGGTTCTTTTGTTGTTGTTGTTGTTGTTTTGTTTTGTTTTTATGAGGTAGGGTCTCGCTGTATTCCAGGATGACCTGGAATTCACTATGTAGGCTCAGGGTGGCCTTGAACTCACAGTGATCCTCCTACCTCTGCCTCCCAAGTGCTGGGATTAAAGGCGTGCTCCACTAAGCCTGGCTTTGGAGACTAGTTCTTTCTAAGTAAGTTTTAGTAATTATTATTCAAGTCATGACCAAGAAAGCAAGGTCCTGAAATTGTATCTAGGGTAGACTTTTTATCTTTGTTTTTTAAAGTGTAACAAAACCTCCCAAAATTTGGTAGTAAGTGAAGATGAGAGAGAGACTAGCTGTGGAGTCTGGAACTATATATTAATATGCAACAACGCTTTGACTCAAGGTTACTGGCCTGAATAGAGATCACTTTAATTGTAATCAAGGCCACTCATTGAATCATGAGTAACTGTAGGCAGGTTTTCCAGTGTGTGCTGCTTGGGTACAGCAGTTGGATGAAATCTTTATTTGAAGGTTGCCGTCTGAAGGGGTGCTGTTTACCATTTTCCTGGCTCTTCTGGTTTCCTACATTGGTTGTTTATCTTCATTTTCATAAGCAGCATTCAGCCACAAGTAAAATTTAATTTCCCTCCACCTTTCATGGTCATGGAGATGGTTCTTTATCAAGTGATTCTTTTTAATAAAGGATGGCCATTATTCCCCCACCAGAAAAAGTCATTAAATTGCTTCAATTTAAAGAAAAGCAGAACTGCAGGAAATTTTTTCTTGAGATAAACTTGACATTGACTCTCTGAAAGAAATGGACATTTCAATCTATTTTAAGTATATATTTTGGGGGGTAGGAAGGTAAGAGTAAAGTCTGTGCAGCAGACTAGAGATCTAGAGAGATCCTCTATCAAGAGTTCTTATGCAAAAAGGTTGCCAGTCTGAAGGTATAGAACACAAGGCAGTGTTGCCTCCGCTGCTCTGATTCACATTGTGAGCTTAATAAAAAACCTAGTTATGATAATAGTGAATTAGGAAGAGTCATTCATAACTTTCAGAAAACCTATAAGCTGTTATCATAAGTAGCAAGAATTAAGTTAAAAAAGTAAAGCAAGGAGAGTTCCTCAAATGAACCATCTGACATGTTGGGAAATTAAAGGAAGTCCTTATGTCAAGGGGACTTGGGTCTACATGAGCCATGAAAGATCAAGCATCCAAGCTGAATTCCTACAAATTTTTTCCAAGCAGGTGGAGCCAACATGATATCTGATTGCCGAAGGATATTTGGATCTGCCTGGCATCTGGGAAGATTATAGACAGAACTTTGGTCTTGGAGACAATATGTTCACCTCACACCTGCTTTCAGTGCCACAGGCTATAGCAGTGGCCAGAGAAGGAGCCATTTAGAACCATAGGAACCTTGGATTCAACCTCTAATTTACAAAGTGCATCTGCTTTATAGACCTGTTTGACAGCAGCTTCATAATTAGAAAAACGTGCCTTATATATTTGCACTCTCTAAACCAAACAAAAAAATCTGGCTGTGTTTTTAAAACAATAATTACATGATGGGGAAAACGTTTGTTGCAGGGAACACAAAGACGATCTGTAAATAGAGTAATAGTGTCTCTGAGCAGGGAAGTTGTATGTGGGGGAAAGGAGTTATCAAACACCTGGGCCCAAGGTGTCATGCTCTACTACTGACTTCATTTGAAGTCCTGCAGTCTATGTTCCACAAAGTCACCAGTACATATTTAGTTGCTGAAGTTGTGAGCTTACATTTTTACTTCGGTAATTTGTCACTTAGAGAATTTAAAATTTGTAAGGATTAAAGAGATCTAACAGAAATAAGAACCACAGAATTAGCACCCCTAAAATCCTGGTATTGAGGATTAAACTCAGGGCCTGGTGCATGGTAGGCAAGTGCTCCATTGGGGTGCACTGGATTTGCTTCTTCAAAACAATCTTTTTAGGATAGAAGATCCTCAATAGATACATACTAAACTACAAGTTTTTAAGATTAGCTATGGTAATAGAATCACAATGGATGGTTGAGTGTCTTTCATGGCTCATGATAATAAAATTAAGGTGGAAGAGATGTGTCAGGCAATCTGCTACATATGTCTGTGCAAAATATCAGAATATCAGCACAGTATTTCTATGAGGTAAGTTAATTCCCATTTTACAGATGGAGACATAGAAGCACATATAGTGAAGACAGTTATTGCATTTGACAAGAAGGCCTTGAGCTGGACAATTGGTTCCGATGACTATATATATATTTTTTTTAATTTAGAAGGACTTTATTATAATCTGGGCATGGTGGCACACACCTTTAATCCCAGTACTCAGGAGGCAGAGGTAGGAGGATCACCACGAGTTCATGGCTACCCTGAGACTACAGAGTTAATTCCAGGTCAGCCTGAGCTAGAGTGAGATCCTACCTCGAAATTTTTTTTTTAAAAAAGGACTTTATTATAGTGCTTAAGAGAAGGAAAGAAAGCAGAGCTCCTGTAGAGCAGGGTGGGTCTCAGAAATGGTAAAATCTCAAAGGTGACTGTAATTGTAAGTAGCATAGAGGATTGCTTTCTTAAGCACATTTTTTACATTGGTTGCAAATTATTATTATTATTATTATTATTATTTCTTTCGAGGTAGGGTCTCACTCTAGCTCAGGCTGACCTGGAATTCATTATGTAGTCTCAGGGTGGCCACAAACTCATGTCAAGTGCTGGGATTAAAGGTGTGCACCACCACTCCCAGCCTGCAGATTATTTTTTTATTTTTTAATTAAAAAATTGATTTTTTAAGATTTTACTCTTTTACTTTCTTTTCTCTGTTCCTGTTTCCCTGGAGCTCTCCTCTGTGGTATTATGGGATTTACTGTGTATGGGCACAAAAATGATTTTCAAATTGAAATTACATGACTTTATTTATTCAGGAGCAATATATATGGTAAAAATAATTCAAAAGGATAAGACAGTTTAAGAGTAGAAGTGAACCAGACAATCAGCAATGAGCCAGTCTCTTTGTTTGGGAGACTGACTGTGATTGCCATGGAATTCTGTGGGGGTGCTCTCTTGTCTTTCAGCAGATCTCAATGTTCCCCAAATTCTATATCCTGCTCAGTGTTCAACCAGGGCTTCTGCAATACTTCTCTTAAGTTGTAATAGGCCCATCTGTGTGTGGTTTCATAAGCCACGTGGTGTAGGAAGACTTGTCTCTTCTTCTGTGTAAAATTAAGACACATTGAATCTAAAGAAAGCCAAATTCTTGCCTTTTTAAGAAATTGATTTTTTGGGGGGGGTGGTGTGGTGGTCAGGCAAGGCTTAAAGAAAATTGTATTTCAATTTCAAACTGAAAAGAGGACATTAGAAACTATGTTGACATTCCAAAATAATTCTGGCTTTATGTGGGCACTAGGGAACTAAACCCAGGTCATTGGGCTTTGTAGGCAAGTGTCTTAACTGCTGAGCCATCTGTCTAGCCCTAATTCTTAACTTTCCAAAAAGCAATAAATAAGTACCTAAAAAGATAAGGCTTATTAAAATTGAACTTCCACATAATTAATTACCAATTTATATTATTATACATGATTATATGACTGTTCCCTAAGAATATTGCTTTTGCTACCTTTACTCACTGTTCCTAGTTACGGTATTTTAGATTTTCCATTGTCTTTTATATACATGCACATTTATTTAATAAAAAGAGCATCTATATAGTTTATCTTTTTCAAATAAATTTGGACAAATCAAATCATCTGGTAGAGTAGTGCAAACTCTGCTCTTCAGATGGGGGACTTGAGTGGAATTTCTTGGGGAAATGGGCTATTGTGCTAGGACAACTGCTGATAAACTTACTGCTTGAAAATGAAGGCTGCTCTGATTTAGTTTTCTAAAAGTATTTTTAAGATAGCAAGATAAAATGCCTTATTTTTCTATCTCCAAAGAAGAGAAAATAAAACTCTAATGGCACTCTTTTTGTTTTCTTTCTGTTTTTTTTTGAATGTGTATGTGCAGGTACCTGCATGTGTATTCATATTTGTATAGGTGGACATTGGTATGGGGAGTGTAGGCCAGAGGATGATGGAGGGTGCCTTCCTCAATTTCTTTCCATCTTACTTTTGAGACGGATCTCTGACTGAGCCCTGAGCTTGCAGATGAGGCTAAACACAATAGTCAGCAAAACCTAGGTATCTGCTCACCTCTGTCTCTGCAGCAGTGGATTACAGGAATGTGTTGCCATGCCTAGCATTTTATGTAGGCGCTGGGGATCTGAACTGAGGTCCTTATGCTTGTGCAGTAAGCTTTTTAGCCACATTGAGCCATCTTCCCAGCCCAGTAAGGCCTTTATTTCCTTTTTTAAGGTGTTTCATAATTGGCTTTTAACATACATTCCTTAGCTCCCTCCCTAGGTGTCTTCTATCTGCTCATTCTTTGATTCCAAAGGTAAAAAGGAAAATTTATGCCGGGCGTGGTGGCGCACACCTTTAATCCCAGCACTCGGGAGGCCGAGGTAGGAGGATCACCATGAGTTCGAGGCCACCCTGAGACTCCACAGTGAATTCCAGGTCAGCCTGGGATAGAGTGAGACCCTACCTCGAAAAAAAAAAAAAAAAAAAAAAAGAAAAAGAAAAGGAAATTTATCATTACTTAATATTTACAATAATCTGTTATCAGAATGGGACCCTTTCTTTTATTTGTTATTGAAAATACAATCAGAAACTAAGAATTAAAACATCATAAAAAATAGAAGTCCAGGTACTAAAAAAAAAAGAAAAAGAAAAAAGACCATCAGATTTTTAAGCCTCTGAATGAAATGGTCTTTAGTAACCCATTGAAATTTTTGCCTGAGTTCCAAAACTCACATTTTGAGACTTTCATGCTGTAACTAAAATGTATTAAGCACTAGTATGATTCTCAGTGGAGAAGTAAAAGAACTCAGAATTAGGTAAACCCTTTGGAACAATGACATTAGTTCTGTTAATGGATTGATATTACATAGCTTAAGCTTTCTAGAAGAGCAGAGTATCTCTGATTTAGTTAGTTTTTGTTTCTCACTTGCAAGCAGGGGTCTGTTTTCAATCTATTGAGAAATCATAGCATTTATAAAAGATGGCAAGGTTATTTCAATTCAAATGATCAAACTCTCTGAGTAGTTTTACATAATCACTCCCATGGAAGATGGAAAAATGCACAGAAATGTGACAAAGATGCACATTGTTGAGGCAGAAGAGGGGACATGGATTCCAACTGGAGGTCTGTAATGTCCTAGATTTCTCAGACTCTAACCACCTGTCCTCACCCCTCTTTGGCCTTGTATCCATATGTCATTACCAAACCCTATTCAATCTTCTGATTTTCCAGATTTCCTTGTTTCTCCACAAAGTCATGGTGGCCGCAATATTCTAGCATGGACTTCCACTCCTTCCCATGCCATGCTTCATTAATTTCTAGACAAGAGGGCTCTGCTCTATTCTCTCCAATGACAGATTGTTTTTTGAATTCTATATCAAGTGGCTCTGAGTACCTACTTGTAGCTTGTTAGCTAAACAACTGCAATAAAGAGACAAATCTCACCTGTTTGCATACTGTTCACTCTGAGTGTTCACGCCTTTCCCACTCTTAATCTGCCTGCTTTCCTTCTAAAGCTCATGTTCCTTGCTGGGAAGCATAGCCTTGTACTGCTTGGTAGGATGCTTCAGAGCTCACACACACAGGTGTCTTCATGCTACCTCTTGCCACCTGCCACAGCCTGTCCACTCATCTGGTCTGGCTCTCTTCACTGCCAGGCAGAGTCCAAGTGCATATTCAGGTTGTGTCCTATGGATTTGTGTCTCCTGCGACTGTGTGCCCTTTCTAATGAAGATTGGAAACTCCTGAAGTCAACACTGGATTTTGAAAGTATTGTACAGTATGGCAACTTCAGATAAGAATAGTGTATATTTCAAAAAGCTATAAGAAAAGATTTTGAACTTTTTACCATAAATGACACATGTTTGAATAGGTATATAGGGTTAACCTTATTTAAACATTAAATTATACATACATCAGGCATTACATGGTACCCCATGAAAATGAACAGTTTTTATGTTTTATGTATCATTTAAAAACAAAATACTCATCTCAGAGGTACTCAAAACATGCTGTCAAGTTATTTCCATAGAAAGCTTTTTTCCCTTTTTGATGGTTTCATATTATATATATTTTGATCCCTCCAGTTATCTTCTCTCTTTCCATTTCCCCTCTCCACTAAATCCCTTCTTATTCCCATTATATCTCCATCCTATTTGCCTTGTTTAGTTATTTATTTATTTTTGACTCACTGATTTAAATTGGGATTTTCTGCATAATCATGGGTGGGAGGTTATTTGCTAGAGAAAGTATAAGCTTCTTTAAGGTTAAATTCTCATCCTTCTAGTCTTTGTCTAAAAAATGAAAATTAAAATAATAAAACTATTTTTTAAAAGTCTTTTTTCTTATAGCTGGGATTTCATTATTTAACCCCGGCTGGTCTCAAACTTACTATACCCTTTAGTCTCCCAAGTGATGGGATTACAGGTGAATGCTTCCACACTTAGCTTTAAGTCTTTCTCCAAATAACATCTTTGCATGTATAAAAGGTTAGGGTCACAAAGGAAATCATTCACATTAAGTTTTGTTAACAAACTATGAAATAAAGAACCCAGTATATTATGTAACAAAACATATACTACTTCATTAATGTGACATATAGCATCTAGTGCCCCTTGTAAGAGCTATGAAATTTTGAAGCAGTGATGTCCCAACATATTTATGAGAACAGTAATATGAAATGGACATTGATGCAATTCTGCTAGTGACAAACGCAAACAATGTTACTAATGCCATGGTCTTCCATCTGCATACTGCAGGTTAAACTTCAGGTAGCACTAGTGAAATTAAAGTTGCTACCTTTCTCCCTGCACAGATCCATTGCCCATATCTCCACAGGTGTAATACTGGCCAATGGACTCCACGTTAAAAACCCATGGACTATGAGGAAGGCCAACTTCCCATACTTTTCCAACCTTCTCACTGATGGCACAAATTCTGGGAATGAGTATAATTTCCTTATCCCACTGCTCTTCTTAAATTTCTATGCCTACGCTTTTAACACAGTACTTGACACCTGCCTGTCTTTACTGACTACAAATGTATAGTTTCTTGAAATCCTTAACTTTCTCTTAAAAACATGTGTATTTTTTTCCTTTGCAAATCCTGAAAAAGAGTGGAAAGGGAGGAAAGGACTATTTTTTCTCTTTTGTGAAAACGAAGATTTCCATCATGCCTAAACATTATTGATACTTTCAGATAAACACAATAATTGATATGCTATTAGTTCATCTTTTCCTTCATGGGTCAGTGGATGGGGATTATGTTCTGAAGTACCGAAATATGGTTCATATCTTTTTTAAAAAGACTATGGAGCAAGAATACTTAAGATACAAATAGTTTTATAGTTAACCCAGTTCATTTCCCTGTTTTGAAGCATGGAGTTTTTCTTCTCAGCCTTTTCATTGACAGATGCAGCTTAACATGTCAGGGACAGGACTGGAATCCCGAACCAGGCAGCTGCGTTTTGAGTGATACTTTATCTTCCCCTGGCCCCATGAGACAGGCTCTTCATTCATTCTTTGTGTTTAAGTCAAACTACAGATGGCCTCTTGCCATTATACAGTGGTAGAACCAAGAACTTACCAGCTTGCAAAGCTAGCTTTGACCCAGAAAACCACTCTTCACTTTCATCCTATCCATTTACATAAGTAAGATGGCGGTTAGCCAGTGATGGCTTTCTTTGTGTTTAGCAAACTCTAGAGAATTCAACTCCCACGGATCTTGGGGTTCAGGTATAGCCTATTGCCTACTCCACCTAAAAGGCAAAAAATAATTTCTTAAATATATGTCTTTAAGAAAAGCTGTGAGGTAAAGAAAAATATATTCATTTCTAAATTAAAAGCAACTGATCCATTTAAATGCCTTTCTCATTTCAAATGCTTTATGTTCCTTATAGGCTTCCTTACAGAGGTAGGTTTGAAGACCTGGCTTAGGACCAGGATTCCCTTATTACTTAACCTTTAGAACCTTCTTTTTATAGATATAGCTTGCTTTGTTTTCTGTCAGGTGAAATATTATCTCAAGATCTGATGTAAATTATGCATTTCTTTCTTAGTAGCAACTTGAACATTTGCAAGGTGCTATATGTAAGTAAAGACATAAGAAATGAAAAGGATTTCAGACCACAGGTGTGGGAACTACCTGGTAAGTAGTACCTGCTGTTGCTCTGTTGTTTCCAGCACTAAGACAGAACTCAACTAGAAGCAGAGACACAGAGTGCAGACAATGACGGTAAACATGATACGCAATTTTCATGTTACACGGGCTTTGGGACCACAGCAGCAGACACTGGTACTGCTGTTCTGTCACTCAGTCTCCTGGGAACATGCTGTTTAGTATTTTGTGACATTTGGGGGGTCAGTTTAATTCAAATTTAGAGCAGATATTGTGAAGATCTCTTATAAAACAAGAAAATGTCATTTTATTTTTAATTTATTAAAAAATTGAATGGTAAAATTCAGTAATATGAATTGTATGAGGAAATAAAAATTTAATGAAGTGCTCAGAGAAAGTCAATCACTATAGCTTTCTCAAAAATCATTTAGTTACATGTATGCTATTTCCTTAAAGTACACAGTCTACTTGATACAACTTCTAAAACTTCATTCTGAGAATAATGTGTACTTATAAACTTTCTGCTGCAGGGTTATTTAACAAAATAAATAGTTTGCAGAGTACAAAATTGTAAAAGATGTAAATGCTCAATAGGGGCCTAGTTAAATAAACTATGGCAATTTATTGAAAGAAATGTTATAGAGCCATTAATAATACAGAATACAGTAATATTAAAAAATGTCCCCAATATATTGCTTTACAAAAATAGTTTACAAAGAAGTAATAGCAATAAGATCAACATGTAAATATGAATCCCTAATGTGAGAAAATATGTGTCAAATTATTTAACATATTTTTCTGAATGCATGCAGTATATTTTCTCTTCTTTTTGTTATGCTGCTTAATTTTTTGTTGTGAGTATGATAATTCCATAATTTAAAACAAAATTTTAATTAAAAGAGTTGTCAGGGCATAAATTAATTACCACACAAGTAAACTGCAACAAAGTTTTACTTCACTGAATGAGCACAAGTACCCTTTTCACCTTTGAAACACCACCTTTGTTAAGCACCTTTGGCTAGGGGCTCAGAAATGAAGGGGCAAACACAGTTTTCTTTATTCTGACGTGCATTTCCATTAATTACATGTTTTCTCTTGTGTTCATCAGCAGTAAACTTCAGGGTTAGTTTTTCCTACCAATTTTAAACAGTTCTGCATGGCCAGTTTTCAGGTCTGTCAAGAAAAGCCAAGACTAATATTCCAGTGTCATGTACATAGCCATCTGTGTAGAAACAAAATCAGGTTTGGACAGCTTTTATGTAGCTAAGGTTCACATATTTTGATGTGTAGGATGAATACGTGGATTTAGAAGCATAAATTGCTTAGCATGTTTGGTGGGGGGGGTTCCTTTGAAAACACCTCTTTTTAGTACTGATGGAAAATAAATAAAGCAATGTGAGTTATCTTGAGGTGTTATGGGGTAACAAAGTGACAAAAAGCATGGTAGTTCTAGGTCACAGTTGGAGCTTTCCCCAAATAGGAAAAAAATTTTTTTTCCAAGTAAGTAAACGTAGTGAGCTGAATGATTTGGTGACATAGTCATAAAGATGATTTCCTTGGTTGTACAGAAATGAGGCAGGAGGCAGCCCCGCGCGGTTCTGCACTGCCCCGGGGACTGAAGGTAACTGGCACAGCTGTAAGTCTACCGGCTGGAGGGGATGAGGAGGGAGTGATTTGCAAAAGGTACTCACCAGTGTTTAAAACCCACAGGTCACTGTTAGACCCACAAATACACCTGCCATCTGGCCTCACACAGTTTCCCTATAATTATTTCCCTTTTTTCTTTTTGCCCTGGAGTTATCATAGAAAGGAATTATTAAGCACAGGATTAGGTTCACAGCAGAAAATGATTTTTATCTAATGTACAAGAGATAGCATCTTTTATATCATGCCTTGGACAACATCTCCCTTTGCCTGATAACTAAAGGTAAGTATTTGTTACCATGAAATTAGGAAGCTGCCTTCTCTGAGGCCTAGCTGCCTATGCAAATATTCTTTCCACATTTACCTGGTTTGTACAATGGCCAAATCTTGCATGAAAAACATCATTACTAACTGTAGCAAATGGGCTGCTGAACACTCACCATGGCTTCAAGAAAACACATTGTGAAAGGTTAGTATTTCATCATCCCAATTTTAGAATATGTGCAGTAGCTTAGCTTTTTATGACTAAGAAAGGGATGGTAGTAAAATATTTGGTCTATAAGGCACAGAACTAGAACTTCAAGTTAATTTTGAAAGCCTGAAATAAAGTGGAAGAACTTTGTAGGATATCCATATGGCAAATCTACAGGATAGCAAACAACCAGATGTCAGAAAACATCTGTATTACTGCTTGAACTTTCCCATGTTTCATTCACATTTGGCTTCATGTAGATCTGATAAGACTTTACCTCTCACTTTGGCATGTTTCAAAAAAAAAAAAAGTCAAGGAAACGATCTCATTACACTGTTTATTTTTAATGCATCTAGCTTAAGGCTAAAGTCATCAGTTTTTATTTCTCATAGTATTACTGAATCGGCCACCTAATGCATATTGGTCAAATGAGGGAACAAGATCACTCACAATTCAGTGCACAGTGGAATAAAGAACTATTTCTAGGTAGGACAGTTCCATTATTAGTAATAGCATATCTATGAACCCAGGAGCATATTCATCCTAAGTCCTGCATTCCATGCACCCACATTTCATCAATCTTTATCATCTCTCATTATAAAAGAGAGAGAGGCCGAGTAATTATTCTTGTTTTACAGGTGGAAAAATAAGGAACTGAGATATGAAATATGTCAAGTCACATAGTAAAATTCTATAGATCATTCAACTGGCCATCCCAAATTATCCCATAAAATGTGATGCTCCATTACCTGCACAGGTTTATTATCTGGACCCTGGAGAGATTTGTTTATTTATTTATTTATTTTGGTAAGAGTTCTGGCTTCTGAGATATGTGAATAAAGAGAATGTTACATTTGGGACACACCCTGGAATTCATTTCCCCCTCTAGCCTGTCCAAATACTCACTTTTCTATCACAGGTTTGTGAACTCTCTAGCTGGTATCAGTTTTTACAGATAGATGGTATGATAGAGGATCTACCTCATAAATTGTTTGTAGTAGGATCAATTTCATTAGGATTATTTATAGTATTGACTGGGAAATTATATGTGAGAGTTTACCATATTTTCTGGTATGTAACAGCTTCAAACACATATTATCAATGCCCATGATGTTAGCACTGAACTTTGCACAGTCTATTCTCAAAAAAGTAAGCTCACTTCATTTCTTGCCATGTAGATGACAGATGATGATAATATTTGAAATAGCTTTCCTCTTTTTTTTTTTTTTTTTTTTTTTTTTGGTTTTCTGAGGTAGGGCCTCACTCAAGCTCAAGCTGACCTGGAATTCACTATGTAGTATCAGGGTGGCCTCGAACTCATGCTGATCCTCCTATCTCTGCCTCCTAAGAGCTGGGATTAAAGGTGTGCCCCACCATGCTCAGCTAAAATAGCTTCCATTTTTTAAATGTGTTGTTCTGTTTTGATTCCTCCCTCTGTTTTCACTATATGATGAGTGACCTAGAAGCAAATTTTGCACTCCATGTAGCATACTTAAAATTGGTACAAAGCTTAGGAATGCTCTATTAAAGATCCAAGATGTGGGCTGGGTTATTGGCTCAGTTGGCAAAGCAATCATTGTACAAGTGTGAGGGTCTTGTTCAGATCCTTAATGCTCACATAAATGCTGATTATGTCTGTATGTACCTGTACACCCAGTGCTCAGGAGACAGAGATGGGCAGACCTCTGGGGCAAGCTGGTTAATCTAGCCAAATCAGTGAACTCTGTTCTGGGTTTGGTGAGAGACTCAATAGGCAAACTGGTGCAATTGAGAAGACAGCTCATGTTGACCTCTGATCTCCACATGCATATGTACACATGTGCACATCCATGTGCACTTCCACATGCAAGTATACTCATACCAACATGCATATATGCAGGTATATCACATACCTATAGGCATGCAAAAAAAAAATCAAGTATGCAGTTGGACACAAAGGGCTCTGTGCTAGTCAGCTTTCTATGACTGTCAACTTAAAAAGAGGAAAAGCTTATTCTGGCTCACAGTTTTGGAGGATTCAGCCCCATGGTCAGTTGATACTTTCGGGCCCGTGTCAGGCCGTGCAGCATGGAGAGGTACTCTCTTCATAGTAGTTGGGAATGACAAGAAGAACAAGTGGCTAGTATACCATGAGGGCATGTCTTCAGTGACCTAAAATCTCCCATTAAGCCCCACCTCTGAAAACTTTCTACCATCTTCCAGGAGCACCAAACTGAAGACCAATTCTTTAACACATTGGCTTTTAGAGGAATGTGAGCTAAAGCAGGTCCTATTTTCCATGGTAGCTAGGGGAACGGTTTATTAACTAATTCTCTATATAACTCAGTGATCCCCATAGGTTGAGAATTTGAAGCTGTCATAGCTTAGGATCTGCTCAGACATTCTTGCTCAAACCTGTTTTGATTTCCTACATCCCTAAGAACACAGAGGTAGCATTGGTGGACATGTAGGGCTTGCTGTGTTAAGACAAAAGCACTCTACCAGCTCGTTGTGGCCATCCAGCAAGAACTCTGGGATTGTGTTCTGAAACTTCCCTACCTCATCACAGTCTGATGTGGTATCTGTGACAGGCTGTAGCTCGCCACTAAGTTGATTTCATATATATATATATGAAAACATATACCAAGCCTCACAACTTCAGAAAGCAGGGCAAGCAATTTCAGAAGAAGAGTTGTGGTTTTTATATTGGTAATCAGAGGAGATAGGAGCTGTCCCAACACAACCATGTCCGTGGGGAGAAAGGAACCTTCTTCTCTCCCAGGGACTATTTTGCTTCAGTCAAGTTGGACTTGACACCAAACTACTTTCCACTATGTAGCTTGGAACAAGGCAGATCTGATGGTCCAGACCAAGGTCATCTTTCCTCACTGAGCCAAGGGAATCCTTATCCCATGGCTTTGATCTGGCAAATTAGAGCACTTGGGTTCTATGGACACTTTATTTAAAAACAAAATTTAATTTGAAATGTACTTTCCCCAGCCCCATTTCCCCCTGTATCCCCATATCTCTTTCAAGGAGAAAGATGACTCAGAAGGAATCAATCAAGGCATATTTTTTCCCACTACAATTCCTGTGAATGCCAGTTCTGCTCTTCATTTATATAAACATGTCTCAATAATGTCCATGACTTCAAGTAACACACACCCAGGATTGGGTGAGAATACTTCACAAGTGGCAGGAGATGCTGAACCCTGGCTTCACTCCAGTGTGCATCAGAAGTGAGCACTGTTAAAAGAAGCCCTTCTGATCTTCATGTTAACACAGGAGAGGAGAGTCAGAGTGGACATGCGGAACTGCGGCTTAGCTCCCGCAGGCAGAGATATTCCAATTTTTTTGTTTTATTTATTGAGATCTCTCTCACATGCTTCTTTTCTTAATGTACAGAACCAGCTTATTTCACACTGCCACCAAGCAGTGGCTTTTTAAATGATTCAGGGAAGTATAGCTTTCATTTAGGTTTGTGCCCTCCAGTCTGTTTATACTGGTCGATACACTTGTCTGAAAAATATAATGGATTAGCACATCATTCAACAAGCTAGTCAGAAGGCAAGCTCAAGGCGACAGACACCAAAAAGTAAATTACAGTCCGTAGTAGGGGTAGGCCATGCCTAGAGCTAGGAAGCATCGTATCAACACAAGACCTGTATTCTCACAGAATGGTGGTGGGACTGAAATATAATAAAACAATCAGCTCTACAAATTCACATGGTACTATAAACTGTGTGCTTTATGATGCTGAATGCAAAGGGAATCTGGTGCAACACCATCTCACACATTATAACCTCAGCTGGAAACAGACATGGATGGCATTTGTTTCATTTAACAGGCCCACTTTCGCAGGCAGGCATAGATCACGGCTTGCTTTACACATTCCATTTAAATATTTGTAAGATGCTAGTTTGCCACAGGTTTGTACTAGGCAGTGCAAAGGCTAGGGAGGCCTGCAGGGGCAGGAAGCTGAGAGGAACTTGTTTATTCTTTCTTAACATCCTCTCTTCCCTTCCCCACCTTCTCTCTGTGCTCCCTTCCATTCTTTCTTCCTCAAGAAACAAAAATTAGCATTGGGATACAGTCTCAAAGTTTTACACCATCTACTTTGACATGAACCAAATCATCACCAGAGTACATAGCTGGAGGTCTACTAATAATTAAATAGCTTTCTGTGTTATAATCACTGGCAGCTAAAAATAAGAATTAGAAATGGGATTTTAAAATTCTGAAAGTATCTTTTAAAATTCCCAATGATGAAACAAATTGCTTCCTTTTTCAAGAGCTTACTGAAAGACTGCATTGTTCTTATAGCTCTTAAATATTTCATCTCCACAAGAATATTCTTTTTAGCAATTATGCCCTAATTGTATGAAGAGGCAGAAAAGGACTACAGGTGCTTCAATACACAGAGAAACATTAAAGACAGTTAGACAACCTACCAATTCAAAGAGATGTCTGGCAAAATTACTCATCCTATGGGCTGTGATTTAAGGGCAGCAGGAAAGGATGTAAGGATGGAACTTCAAAGTTAAAAACATTATAGAATGGGGGTGGGGAGACAGGGAACATAAGAGGATAACATGATGGGGATATAACCAATTTGCAACGTGTTCATATATTAAAGTTCCCAATAAGAACTATTTTTAATATTATAGAAAATATCTTCATGGGCTGGAGAGATGGCTTAGTGGTTAAGCACTTGCCTGTGAAGCCTAAGGACCCCGGTTCAAGGCTCGGTTCCCCAGGTCCCACGTTAGCCAGATGCACAAGGGGGCGCACGCATCTGGAGTTCGTTTGCAGTGGCTGGAAGCCCTGGCGTGCCCATTCTCTCTCTCTCCCTCTATCTGTCTTTCTCCCTGTGTCTGTCACTCTCAAATAAATAAATAAAAAATGAAGAACAAAAAAAAAAAAAAAGAAAATATCTTTACTATCTCCTCTTCTTTCTACATAGATTTTTTTAAGCATATATTTTATTTATTTGAGAGAGGGAGAGACAGAAAGAGGCAGTAAGAGAGAGGGAGAGAGAATGAGGACACCAGGGCCTTTAGTCTCTGCTAACAAACTCCACATGCATGCATCACCTTTTTCATCTGGCTTACATAGGTCATAGAGATTCAAACCTGGTTCTGTGGCTTTGCAGGCAAGAACCTTAATGGCTATACCATCTCTCCAGCCCAAAGATATTTTTAAGTCATTAATAAGGGGGCCAATGAATGTGATCTTTGAATGTCAGATTCTGAGTCTCTTGGTGGCCTTGGCCATCAGTTAAAAATGGGAAGGACTACTGTAGCAGACATATCATGGTAGCTAGTGAGCTACATTTAATAACAATGGGTAACTGTGACATTTTGGTCCATACTGGAACCTATAACTACCAACAAAATCCTCCTAGGGTATTTTTTTTTTTTTTATTTTTGAGGTAGGGTCTTGCTCTAGCACAGGCTGATCTGAAATTCACTATGTAGTCTCAGACTGGTCTCAAACTCACAGAGATCCTCCACCTCTTCCTGTCAAATGCTGGGACTAAGGGCATGAGCCACCACACCTGGCTTTCTTCTAGGGTTTTTGCTCAGGCATTATCTCCATCAGTTTAGTAGGAAAGGATTGGCACATCCTGGCATCAGCCCTTGGCTTCCCTTTGCTGCTCTAACTTTTCCATGTGCCTGACGTAGCTGATGCTTTCACATCTGTTCCTCATACCCTATATGACTGGACTAAGGCTGGCGTTCCTAGCAAAGATCTAGTCCTGCTCATGTGGCCTATCAGGGGATAGATGCAGCAAGTACCTTCATAACTGAGTGCTCTCCCTTCCCAGATCCTACCTATACAACCATCTTCCAATATCCTGCCTCAGAAGAGCAAGAATGTGTGCCACCACCTTCTCAGCTTCTTCCTCTTCCCACTGGCAAGCTTATTCTTCAAAAAAGGCATCTCTCAAATCTTTAATGTGTATTTTTCTCTGTGTCCCAACTTCACAACCTGATATTAAGCTCGCCTCAGCTTAAACATGGTCTAACCACCCTTTCTTTCCCTCAGGCTATCTTTTGCTCCCTCACCCCATGCTACTTCATTCTCTTCTTTACCACCAAACGCTGAGAAGAATGGTCATGCTTATTTAATACATTCATGCCTCTTGCCCCTCAACCCACTGCATGGGGGTGGCAGCCTTTGCCATTGATCCTGATGGTACACAAAGCATTGACAATCCTTTCATTGAAGGACGCAATGGCTTCTTCTAGCCTCAGAATAGTGTAGCTTTCAGACCCGTGATGACATTCTGTCTTTGATTTCCTGTTAACAAGTTCTTAGAGTTCTTAAGGAAGAAATGCTCTAGGAACCCTCTTAGGTCAGTTCATCTTCCATGCTGCCTTCCTTTCCTCTGCCTGTGAGGAAGTAGGGATTTTCTCAAGGTTGCTTTCTCAACATCCCTTCTTTCTCCTTGAGTTTAAGTACCCTTGATAATCTCCACTTCCTGTGGATGCAGGTCTCATTTACTCATCAGTCACTTCCCAACCTGGAATGAGGAATCCATCCTCTCTCTTGAATCCGAAGCCTGTTATTTCAACAGCTGTCTTACAAGCTTCTCTACTGCCACATGTCCTGATCCAAACTTAGATCAAAATTGTTCTTCCTTCCTGGGCTTCCACTGGGTCAGTTACCAAGCCTTCAATCTTACCTGCAGGAGGTCTTCCACTTCCACCTCTCTCTTTTTCCACTTGCGTGTCCCACTGTAACACTTTGTATCTTTTCCATGACTGTTCTTCAGTGTTTTAATTGGAGGGTACCCTCTAGCCTCTTTTTCTGTTGGGTTGGATGTTAACATAATTATTTTTCCTGAACCACAGATCTAAAACAGCACCTTTCCTTTTGAAACATTTTATGATCCTCAAGGGTCTAAAGGAAAAAGTCTACTTCCCTAATTTTACAATTTGGCCAGAACCTAACTTATTTCCAGACTTACCTATGGCCATGAAAAATAACTTTTTATACATGCCTGCTCTTTGCCTGGAATACCACCTCCCCCCTTTTCCATATGGAAAATAGACATGATGGCCTGGTCTTAAATATTCACATCTTTGGCAAATCCTGTGCAAAGTTCTCCAGTCACCTACATAAACCTTTGCTGATTCTATGTTTGCAGTAAATCTCTCCATGATATGTGGCACTCAGTATGTGTTAAAAGATTTTGAGATGTACTATATGTAGGGCACTGTATCCTGGCTACCATGTCTAAAGTATCTTTGACACACTCTGTCCTTGTTGGAAGGGACAGTGACTTTATAATCTGTAACTTCAATTTCTAGAAGTTTTGGGCAACTAAAGTCACTGTCACTAAGTTAATTACTGGCTGAAAAGAGTCATGATTGAATACCTATTAGAGAAGTGCAAAGTATCATGGGTACCCTGGGTGTGCACTTTGATTATTGATTACTGGGTCAGTGACCAAGTCTTAGGATATATCTAATAATGATAAATATACTTTTAAAGATATACCTATATAACTTTCCCATGCTTTCAGAAGTTCTTTTCCATGTATGGTTGTGGTGGTTTGAGTCAGGTGTCCCTCATAAACTTAGATGTTCTGGATGCTAGGTTCCCCAGCTGATGGCAATTGGAAATTAATGTTCCTGGAAGCAGTGTATTGTTAGGGGTGGGATTATGGGCATTATAGCCAGTTTCCCCATGCCAGTGTTAGGCATACACTCCTGTTGCTATGGTCCACCTTATGTTGGCCAGGGGGTGATGTCCACCCTCTGCTCATGCCATTGTTTTTCCTGACATCATGGAGCTTCCCCCTGAAGCCTGCTCTTGGTTGGGTGATTTCTACCAGGAATGCGAATCTGACTGCAACAGTAAGTGGTACCGAGGAGTGGAATTGCTACTAGATACCTGACTATGTGGCTTTGGCCTTTTGGAGTTGATTTTCAAGAGGAATGTGGAAGGACTTAAAACCTTGGCCTAAGAGATGCCTTACAGTGCAATAAGTAAGTACAGCTTGGTGGACTATTTTGGTCATAGTTGAAAGACCTGAAATGCAGTAAGAACTATGGACTGTGAGCTGTGGCTTATGAGGGTGAGAAAGAGCTTTCCTTAGACTGGGCTAGCAGTTTGTGTGAGAAACTTGCTCTTATGCCCATATCCTGAGAAGTTGTGCAGGGTTGGTTTGCATAGAAATGAACTGGAGTGAGCAGAGGGATATGGCACAGAGAGAAATCTTTAGGCCGAAACTGCTGCACATTCAGCTGTAATTGAGAGATTACAACCTTTGAGATTGGGCCAGCTCACCTGTACTGGGCCAGCAAAAGTATGTAGACTCTTTTGAAGGGGCCTAAATGCTCAAGAAGTGTCCTATTCTTCAAAGTCTGCTTTATTCACCTCCCCCCCCCCCCCCGCCGTGGATTAACAAATTGGCACCCAACCTGGTATTGTGGAGTATAAGAAATGTTGGAAAGAGTGTCATTGAATTTGCAACAGGGTCTTGTGTTTTGGAAATGGCCATGGGCAGTGTGAAGCAGGTTTGCTGGATGCCTGCATGGAGACACTACGGGGGCCATGAGGATGAACCGTAGGTTGCAGTGGAGACACAGTGGAGCTGCCGGGACCACAAGATGGCTGCTAAGGAAAGCTGCTGGCCCCATATTTTCCAGGACTGTGAATAGCCTAGCTGGAGGGGTGGAATTGGAATTCCAGAGACTTGTTACTTGTTAAAATTAGTGGACTTAGAGATTTGTCACTGGCTAGAGTTGTTAGACTTGGAGCTACAGAGTTTGGTGTTTGCCCTACTTAAATTTTATATTGGTTGAATATTTATTTGCTATGCCCAATGCCATCTTCTGCAGTATGAATGTTTATTCTGTGCCATTATGTGTTTTGAGGGGATTTTTTTTGGTATTATGGCTCAGTTAAAAGACCATTGATTATGGGTGTGTATGAACAATTATTAGGATTTATAAAAACTATGGAAACTTTTGAAGCTGGATGATTGCATTTCATTCTAAATCATGTATGGATCAGTTTATGGGGTCAGGGCAGAATGTGGTGGCTTGAATCAGATGTCCCCCATAAACTTAGGTGTTCTGGATGCTATGTTCCCCAGATGATGGCAATTGGAAATTAATGCTTCTTGGAGGCAGTATATTGTTGGGGACAGGCTTATGGATATTATAGCCAGTTTCCCCATGCCAGTGCTTGACACACTCTCCTGTTGCTATGGTCCATCTTATGTTGGCTAGGAGGTGATGTACCCCTCTGCTCATGCCATCATTTTCCCTGCCATTGTGGAGCTTCCCCTCGAGTGGGTAAGACAAAATAAACCTCTTTTTCCTGGAAGCTGCTCTTGGTTGGGTGATTTCTGTCAGCAATGTGAACCTGACTGCAACAATGGTCATGCAGTGATTACCTGTTTTATGACTCTGAGTACATGCTTAATTGCTCCAACATTCAGTTTCTCTTAATCTATGTAACCTGAATAATTAAAGCTATACACAAGTTACCTAAAATTATCTAGAAGCAGCTGACAATAGTAGTTAATAGTGGGATGAGCTTAATTGTTGGCTTTGCTACTTTCTGGCTGTATGACCATGAGTAAGCTATTTGACATTTCTACCTCAGTTTTCTTATCTATAAAATGGGGCAGTAGTTGTACCTAACAATAATTAAGAGTATAAACTTTAATTGAAGTAATATACTTCGAACAGTATGTAGCCCATATGAAAGTTACTAGTTATTGTTAATTATTAATTGTGAGGCCATACATATGAACAGAAGACCACAGGTCCTAGAGCTACAGACAAGAAAAAGCTTTAAGAAGGTGCAAGTCAATTTGCATATCAGACTACCTCAGAATGATTTAGACTTTTATGTGTTTTTAATGTCTTTCCCATTTTTCACATCCTCAGATGCCTTGTGAAAGGTTTGACAAATGTAATAAATAGGAATTGACTATATTTAAATGCCCAAAGTCAGTAAAATCAGTATGTATTCTTGGAGATGAATTACCCTCGTTAGAAAGAATTAGCCTGTCCTTTGCATGAGCTCAGAATAAAAGGGTAACAACGAGGTTTCTAAAGAACTAAAGCTATTGACATCACTGACCTATAAACATCTCCCCTTCAGCGTGATATACAGCACTCCAGTCCCTTGTTTTTGTATAATTGCCATTACCAAAAGCCTTTCAATTTTGAGTGCTCAAATGAGAGCAATTCATATTTCAGATAATCTGCCAACAAGGAAAACTAATTTCAAAATATTTGATCATAAAAGTTGTCCTCAGCTTCTACAGAGATAATTTAGTCAAATAATATCAGATAATCTGAAAGCAGTCTTAACAGGAAATTGCTAGGAACTCCATCTAAGAGCCTCCATTTGCACTTATATAAATGTACCAAAAGTGTAGGAGACTTTGACAGCCTGCCATATGTGATCTCACTGCATAGCCTACCTACTTTGCCATCAAAGGTACATCCTTTGAAGCTCAGCCAGAATTACTTTGCCCAGTAGATATGCGAGATGTGCCCTTTAAATGCCGTATCATTCCTTTTCTCCTCTGACTAGTTTGGGGCTAGCATCTGCTCAACTAAATTCCTTTGAAGGTTAAAAATAAAATAGTACACTTCTCTGAGGCTCCTTCCCTCATCACTGCTCCAGTGCCCAGGAAAAAAATAATGTCCAGTGTTGTTGAGTGAATGGCAAGAGAGCCCAGACCTTAAAGAAGAAAAGAATGCTGAAATTTTAAATAATACTAAGATGTGGGCTGTTCAAGGTCATTTGCTTGATTCAGAGCAGAGAGAAGACCCACACCAGGTCTGCTAGATCCCAATCCAGGGTTCTTTTTCCTGATTTTCTAAAGACCAACTGAGTAACAGACAAAAAATGAATTCAGCCAGAAACTGACAATAGGAAGCACCACCAGTGGAGTGTCTTTAATTTTTTTTTTTTTTTTTGGTTTTTCGAGGTAGGGTCTCACTCTGGTCCAGGCTGACCTGGAATTAACTCTGTCATCTCAGGGTGGCCTTGAACTCATGGCGATCCTCCTACCTCTGCCTCCCGAGTGCTGGGATTAAAGGCATGCGCCACCACGCCTGGCTAAGTGTGTCTTTAATTTTATAAATTGCAAATGCAAGCTTGGATCTCATCTCCAGGAAGCATTTGTGTTTTAGAAATCCTCAGACTTGGCACTCTCTCCTCAGCACTGCTGACAGTTGTAGTGAGTTACTACTCTGTTGTGACTTTGAAGTTGACGCCCCAAACAGTACAATATTAGTAACATCGTGATGCAGGATTGTCTGTTTTCCCCTCAGCTTGCTAATCTGTTCTTCTTTCATAATTATTTAAAAAGGCACTATCTGATTTCCTGAGTACCACCCCAGGTATTCTCGGTGATAATAAATGGATAAACACATCACACAGTGTCACAGAGTGGTTGTGACATTTTCAAAATCTCTTTGGTTCAACTCTTCAGTGCTTGCCACACCCAAGGTTGCAGATATATACTTTCACTAAAGAGCTGAATGAATCTCAGAGATTGAATGATTTAGTTGCAATTGATAAGGTGCTGAAATGTAGTGGATGGCACAGTTCTTTGTCTTTGCAAATCCCACAATATCAACTGAAATTAAAGAACTGGAAAGTTGTTGTCATCTTTCATGGGCTTGGTGCCATTGACACCTTTTGTTTCCTTGGAATGTGAATCATGCAGCCTCAGTAAGGTGTAGACTTTTCTCATGCATAGTCATGTCAACAGGGCCTCACAAGCATGCAGAACATTTTACCTAACACTTTGAAGGGACACTACTGGAGTGAACATTATGATCAAATCTGTACATTTCATGGAAAAGAGAATCACCTTAGAAATATTATTACCATTCCTATTTTCTGGAAACATTTTTCTGTATCTATTCTTTGCTTAGCCATTCACATTTTGAGCAATTTTTTTTAGCTCCTAATAAATGTCAAGTTTAATTATTAGGAATCTAATGATTGACCTAAGCATCTCAATACAGTAGGATTGAGCATTTTTAAGTTCTGGAACCCATGGGAGAATGACAACCAGAGTTTGTGATACCATTCTTAATGCCTTAGCTCTTTACTAAACAACAGCCAGTTTTCAATCACTTGCATGGCCAAACAAATGGCTAAACAAACAGAAAGCCCAAGCTTCCACAATGCTTCCACCTGGAGAGACAGCCTAAGGGGTAACACACTTCTTAAAGTAAAGTTTGCTTCTGCAAAGCTTGGCCAAAAAATGAAATGGAATTACTGATACTTCCCTGCCACCCAAATGCTGAATTACCAATGTGCTTCTGAAACTTATCAAAGCATACATTTGGTCCAGAGATATGTTGTAGTGCCTTTGTCAAGGCCTTAAATTTCCCCCCAAACATTCAACCTTAAACTCCCTCTTTCCTTCCCAGGGAAAACTTTTTCTGCATACATTTTCTTCCTCTCAAAAAGTTTGCATAGTTATTGAAAGCCGTAGATTTAATCTGCTAGCACATTAAAAATTAATAACGTAGGAGGAAGTTTTCGTCTTGTTATTGAATGTGGTAAATGTGCAATTGTAGGAGAAGACCCCAGAGGAAAACTTGGTTTGCTGGGTTAGCAGACCATTTTGGAAATTATTTATACCAGTAGACAAAAATGCAACAGACACAAAAACCAAATCAGAAAGAAACCAATCGTATCCATTCATATATGAATATTGACTTGTGAATACACATAGAGTTGCATATATACATCAAACACATATTAAATATGGCTGTAGCATTCTCTTTAAAAGTGACAATTTAGAGAAAGAGAGACTCCATTTTTAGACTTGTCCAAATGTGGGAGTGAGGCTCAGAAAGAATAGAAGCCATAGGCATTTGATGCCTAGAACCAGCATAGTTTTCAGTTTATCAGCCTAGTTCTAGAATGTATATAAAAACATGAAGTCAATTTCCTTATTATTTTTCAATAAAAAATGTTCATTCAAATTGTAGCCATGTTATGGTCCTGAAACCATGTCTTCTCATTTAAGTCCTAAACTCTAATATGGATCTAATGTGTGTATATAGAAATGAAATTTGGATTCCCATGAATTTAGCAATTTATGAGTATTAGTATTACTAGTATTAGTTTGCATATATTGTCTACATAAGCACCACATTATGTATAGAAATTACCTTTACTTTCCAACTTAGCATAACAAAATAAGCCATTCAATTAATACCATATAGAAAGTACTGCTTGTCAGGCAAAGAAATGTAAATTGCTTATCAGAAAACGAGGGACATTATACTACCTACACCTGTATGAATAATACATGGGTTAATTCAGAAAACACCACTTCATTATTTAAAAATGAATAAATTACAGGTTTAGTATGATGGCTAACTTTCCCTAATTTTACTTTTGCTCAGTGTTCTACATCAAACATGAATCAGAAAATTTCATTTCATCTGCACAAAAAAAGCAAGCTCACTACTTAGAAAGTCATTTTCTCTTACTCTAGATTCCTTCTTATAAAATGAAGGATACTACAACTTCATTTTTTTCTCTTATTCTTTCAACACCTATGCAGATGGTGAGCTTCTTTAACATTTACCTTTAATAATGACATACCTATCTTGAATTGTCCTGAGAGTCTGGGATCCATTGTAACCACAAAAGCCCCTTTGTCCAAATGTTCCATGTTTGAGCCTCATTACTTGGAAAAATATGTTTACAAGAATGAATACGAATTACACAATTCTCACCTATGATGTCACATATCTATTTCACTAATATTAGTGCACCCTGAAGACCTATAAAATATAAAAAACCAGTCCCATTTGAGGAGTGGTAAGGGTATATAGAGAAAGAAATGCCCCAGTAATAAGAAATTGAATTGGAATTAAAACAAGTACAACATCCCCATGTGGTGCATTTTGGCTGAGCATGAAGTGACAGCCAGCAGATTATTCTACCGATTTCTAATGCTGGAAATTTGGATGGCATTTACTAGCATAACCTTTCAACTCTGAGCACATCAATAGAGGCCGACAGTGGCTTGAAATATGATTCCTTGCAGATAGCATATCCTCATTCATCTGACTGTGCTGCTCCGTGCTCCATTGCACAAACAGCGCCTCACCCACTTCTGAGAGGACACTAATAAAAAAGGCATCAATTTTCAGCTCTAGTACTACTGTGATCTCTTTATATGTTCGACATCCAACATTAAATTAAAATGCTGTTATAAATCCTACTTTCTGAATCTGGAATGAGTGTTGGGTTTTTGTCGCATGAGACTGCAGCAAATCTTGTCAAAAGCAAGGAAGCACGTCTTGTTCACTCAGAATTAATGTTGTGGATGAAAGGAGGAGGTAAAAGGGGTTGAGGATGGTGAACTGAGGGTGTCAGAGGTGGTGGGGACTGGAGCTTCAGGGGGCCATGCCAGGCAGCAGATCTGCTACTTTCAAGAAATAGCTAATCAAGAATTGTGACTTTCAACAAGCGTGTGGCCACCAGATATAAACACTCTCACATGCACACGTCCTTGTACGCCAACAGACAAAAGTCAGCAATAGAAAATTGTCAACTATTCTTCCTTGGATAAAAATACTTTCCAAACATTGGCAGCTCTGAAGAAACCTCATGGATTTCTCAACTCTCTGCTGAGAGGTCTGCCACTGGGATATAAAGGCAAACAGCTCTGAAGGACGTGGTCCTTGGCCTTTATGGAATGGCTGCATAATTTTAACATTGTAAAAGCACGGCTCTCAATCACTGGATGCAAAGCAAACTAATATGTATGAATTAAGACAGAATCATGTTTTGGTGTCACCATTATGAAATGAGAAGGAGAGAAAGCTTTTGTGAGAAACAGGTCAGCTTCTTCCATTCTGTTTCAGGTGAGCTCTGTAGGAATTTTCTACTCTTTCTAATAAAAATAAAAAAAAAAAAAAACCAAAAAACATCCCGGCCTTGAAAGACTATATTGCCTGAGAACCAGGCAAGCCAAATACAATCAGAGCTTCCACAAAGATGCTCTGAGCCAGGCTGCATCCTTTGGCCAGCTCATTCATAATTACGGAGGAAATAAAGAGGCGTGTTTGCCTATTTGGGAGGGCGGGGTGGAAGAGAACGGGGGAAGAGTGAGCAGTTCAATATCTGGATCGAACAGAGGAACTTTTTCCCCCAAGGATCCTGCCGGGAGGAACCTTGACATACACAAAGTCAGTACGCAGACCAAGTTGCCCTGGTGAGAACGATAAGGTCACCCGTGGGATTGCGGAGATTATCTCTGTCAAGCACTTGGACAGCATGCAGTCAAATGATGCATCATGCAGTCATTTTCGGGGGGGAAAATCAATTTCTTCACCAGGTCGCTATTTGCTTTTCAAAGTGCCCTTGTAGGCCTCCACCACCAAGCATTTATCAATTTAAATGTTGTAAATTGATAATGTGCCACCATGCCTTGTACTGTCTCTGAATTATTTTGATACTTATATTTTCTCAATAGTCTCCAAACCTTCAGAGCCTCCACATTCAAAAAGGCATTTTTCTTTGTTGCACCCAGAAGTGATGAACTTTTTATGATTAGTGCAGGAGAAAAATGTAGACATACTGATGGCAGGGGCTGGGGACATTATAAGCTATAGAAAATGATGCAATTTAGGTATGCCTGCTTGGAAGACTTTGGTGGGGGGATAAAGCAGTAGTCACCCTTATTTTGTAAAGGAACCCAGGGATCCTAGTATTGCGCACATTTGAACACTAACTGTAAAACACAACACTTGGCTCCACTGTAGCCTGTCCTCTGTGATGTTGAAATCATCCCACCTCTTCTGTCCTTACATTGCAGCTCTCGAGGACACACTGTGCCACACAAGACTATTAACTTGTAAGGAAAGGTCACATCTCCTTTTGTCACCCCACCAAGGAAGTTATACATAAGGGCTGGATAAATGGCTTAGCGGTTAAGGTGAAGTCTCAGGACCCAGGACTGACTCTCCAGAACCCACATAATCCAAACGCACAAGGTCACACATGCACACAAGGTAGTACAAGCATCTGGAGTTCGACTGCAGTGGCTGAAGGCTCTGGAGTGCCAGTTCTCTCCCTCTCTCTCATCAAATACGTAAAAAAAAATATATATATATATATATACACACATACATACATACATATACATGTACATACCTTTTAAAAGCATAGAAGTGAAAGCATCAACCACATACTAACCTCCACTTGATTTGCATTGAGAAACAGATCATGGGACAGTCTAGGATGCTTGCACTTGGGGAGAGGAAAGAAAGACATGGCACTTGCAAAGCTTCTTTAACCTCCAGTGATTTATTGGCCCTCAGCCAAGTTATCAGGGGAATCTAATTCTTCTTTATTATTCAAATAAACCACACTTGGCACCATGGGCTCCCTTTCAGAATAGCTTCACAAATAGACTGAGCTCTGTCATTTATTTGACCTTGTACTTGTGTGCTGTAGCTGTAATTTTATTTGCCATTCTATAACACAAATGCAGAGAAATCTAAAATATGGAGATGAACAACAGGATGGGGAAAAGAGTTTATGGTAAATATATCTGCATGGATTAAAAATGAAAGCAAATTTAAAATAACCACTGACCCATTTCCACCTTCACCTCTTTTATTTCTTATAGCTGCAGCCACCCTGCCCCTTTCAGCAAATTGCCTTGGAACAAGCCAATTTGTGTGGATCTACCTTCTGGCTGGCTTGCCATCATCAGGAACTATCTCAGGAGGGTGGGACTCAGTACTGGCTAGAGGCTGGCCTTGAGAAGGAGGGTTGATTGCAATACACTGCTGGGGAAACTTCAGCTGGTGGGAAGGGTGCTTTTCCCACATTCGGGTTTGTTCCAGCGGCCATTTTGTTGTAACCAGAACTTGGTTAACCTGGAAACACTTAGGTGTTTTTCAGTATAGTCACCTTTTACCTCACACACAGGAAGATGTTTCTGGAAGCTTTCAATTCATTTTTATCCTCTGGTTAACTGAGACCCATGCTGGCTGTTTCTCACAGCTACAGTGATTTCTTATAAGGGCTTAGAAGAACACTCAGGATCTGAGTATAGATGAAGGAAAATCGATCAGAAAATCACATAGATTCTCAAATAAGCCAGTGCTAGGAGGAGATCTGGATCCCAAAACACAGGGAAATTCAGCACACCCATTATTCAGGAGGAACTCAAGAGATTTACAGTATGTTTGTTTGCCGCATGGATCTTTACAGCCTTGCTATCAATGTGAACTCCATGGAAGCGAATCATTATGTCATAATCTGTTGACATCTAGATTTTCAGATTTCAGTTCCAGAACAACTTTGTTTTCTTGAGAAGCAGTGTTTCCTTAGTTAGGGTGGCTGCTGTATTTCCATTTTTGCTTTAGTTACCAGGAAGCTCACAGCTAAAACTGAACCTTTATTAGACCGCTTACATGCCATTTGTATCAGCATCTGTTTGGGTTTTCTTACTCTGTGGCAACAGATTATCCATTTTAGTTTATCTTTTTCCTTATTCCTTGTTATATTTTTGACATTATTTTAATTGCATATGTTTATTTTAAATCCTTTATGGAAAGAGGAGGTATGAGCCAACACATAAATATTTTGTAAGCTTTAAATCTGATATCTACTAGCAATGCTTTTTATTTACGATGTAATTCCATTCTTGGATTCTCTGGTGATGAAGCCCCTTATGTTTTGAAAGAGATTTCATAAAAGCTGGCTGCCTCCCACTGCTACATGTTCAGTGCTAGGGAAACCATTCTGTTTTCTTTCTTCATTTTCATTTCTGCCAATTCCACTATGTTCAGGGATCAGAGTTGATTCTAACAGCTCTGAATGTCATCACCAGGGACACATCAGTCAATCTCTACAAACCACAATCAGTTTCACTAGGTGGGGCTCTTTCTTTCAGGGGAAGTTGTGAGTAACTGAGGATCATTGCCATGTAAGAGAGCTAGTCGATAGGGACTACTTCTATAGGCTGGACCACACCTTGAATGCGAAATTAAACATCCATCCACCCACTCACCATTGGGTTGGGCCAGGCAAAAGGCACTGCTGAGAATACTTCGGCCTGGTCATTGCTCAGTCAATTCCCATTATCACAACAGTACGAGCACACTTTAAAGAGAGTGGTTGGTTATCACACCCATGGCCCCAACAGAAGATGTGCCTACACTGAGCAGAGTATGAAAGAGGAAGTCTGCTCTGCCATCTCTGTGCCTAGTCTCACCCATGGAGCTAAGTGGATGTTGACCTCCTGAGCTTTCTCATGAACTGAAAAGAATCCAAATTACTTTTAAGTATAAGTCATTTTTAAGCCACTGAATTTACTTATGTGTTGGGAGAAAATAAAAGGTGGGAGAAATGCAGACAAAGCTATGTTGACCCCTGACATACTGATGTGCTCACATCCTCCTCCCCCATTTACCTGGAGGAGTCTTTGCAGATAGTCACACATTTCTATTTAACAAAACTACTTAAAAAGGAGAGGAGGGGCTCTGTGTTCTTGAGTCTGTCAGCGTGTCAGTGCGTGCGCGCATGTGTGTGTGTGTGCTGGCATAACAGCAAAGTTTCACTGAATCCACTGATTCCTTCCTCAGATACAACCTGTGAGTATCTGCCACTCCACACCAGCAAAGATCACTGTTGTGGCTCAGGTACCTTCATTTCTCAGTCAACAGACTCCCATGATTTTGTTGTCTCCATCTCTCTGCAGGACTGAGGTTACAGATGGGTTTGGTCACCCTAGTTTGTTAATAGGTACTGAGGAACTGAACTCAGATAGTCTCAGGCCCTCATGCATAATGTGTTTTTAGCCACTGAGCCATCTCCCTAGCCCATGTACCTTCATTTCTTTACTTGGACTTAGGCTCTTAGAATCGCAGTTTCCTTGGAATCCCTGTCCCAGTTCAACATAGAATTCTCTCCTTATGCACAAAAGCCTATAAACACATATCCTATCAGGTTATTTTCCTATCCTCCAAGAACTGGCCTTAGACTTCCATTTTGAGCTCTGCATACTCTGATATGGGCACCATCCTCCTTCTTTACCCTCATTATTGCTTCCAAATTCAGGGCTCTCCCTGCTTCTCTCCACTTTACCTGTGAAGGCCCAATGCTACCCACATTGCAACACCCTTGGAAGAATGCCAAGCAGGCCACAACCAGGGTCAGAGCCTAGAAGTCAAGACACCAATGACTGGGGCACACTCAAAAGCCATCGCTAGGGTGAGCAGGAGCTAAGTGTGTCGCATGGGCAAGCAGGGGATGATGGCACAGCAGGTGCCAGGCACCGTGTCACTTCTCCACGATCTTTTATTCTGCAGCAACCTCAATGACTTGTTTCTGAGTTTAGGAAAAGATTGTCTTAGTGTCATAGTACAGCAGCAGAGAAATAAACTGCTTTTAAAGAGAACCCAGCACAGGGTTAAAGCCAAATTTTTCTTGAACAGATGATATTTCAGATGGCCACACTATTCCAGATGCATCAATTTCCTTGAAAATCCAATCCATATATGTGCATATGCTGTGCTGGCAGGAAGACTGACTGAAATGGCCAAAACCCAAGAGCTAATATTCTTTTGGCCAGAATAATGCAATTATTATTTTCCTAGCTATCAGTCTAAGCATACAGAGCCATCTGTTATGCAAAGCAAACATACACATCTCAATTACAGAAAATGCAGTTGCCTTGACAGAATTTGGATTACACCACTAACCAGGGCTGTAAAATGTATTTGGAGCTGGTACATAATGGATGCTTTTCAGGAGTTCCCTAATTAGCATTTACCTGCTTAAACTAATTATTCATCCTTTTTCTTTACTGGCTTATTAGACTTTGTTGGATATTCCACATAAAACAGATGAATGTGGGCATCGTGGAACAGCAAGCAGTGACATTCCCAGCCCTACACAGCATTAACAGCATGGGGGCGAACCGATTCCAAAACCCAAGATTCTCAGTACTAGGTCCCAAGAAGATTAAGACAAGGCTTAAAGTCTATTAAAGGCTATTACAAAAGTAGAGATTTCAACAAGATACAAGAGTACTAACACCAAGTTAACATTAACTCAGTTTCGTCCCTTGGTTTGTGGAAGTCCCTGTACTACAGAATTATTCTGCACACTACAATCAAGAGCTTGCATATTCTTCAAGGAAGTGTCCATGATTACAGTCTATGTTTGGTTTCTCAACAGTAAATAATCAAATTTGGCAGCGTCTCTTCTACTTCCCCAGCCTTTCTCAAATGCCAAATCTCTCTCTCCCTATTATTTCCCAATGTCTGTCTTGATTTAGCTGTTACCCAGCAAACTTCCTAACAGCCAAAAGGCTCCTTAGAGCTATGCCAACCTTCGAAGCTGTGAGTCTGGCTGGGACTTGCTTACAAGGAGAGTGAATCTTATCCCCATCTTTAGCTGAGGGGCAACTGAATGAGAGGTAGATTATCCAGTGTGGCAGGTCATCACATACATACAAAATCCTCCTGCCAAGACTAAGTTTTCCTCCTTCCCAACCACCAGATGAAAACAGTCAAACTCAGCTGGAACACCTGTCCTGCCACAAATATCAGATGTACACCACTTTTTATGGAGAGAACATCTGGATAATTAGTTGAACTGCAGACCATACTTCAGGACATTCAGTAGATAGACTGTGCCTTGGAATCCAATGGAACTGAAAGTTTAGACTATCAAAAACTCACATCCAGGACTTTGTTCCTTTTCCCATCATACCCTATTTCCTTTGTTTTCACCCCTGGCAAAAATGTGTGAACAATTACACAGCACATCATGAAAGGCGATCTTCATCTTACTTTATGAAACTGTCTCTCAGCATTAGGAAGCATCTGAAAAGGCTGCAAACAGAGCCGTGCTGGAACCCTCCCTGCAACACATTTTAATGGTCTCTTTCAGCATTTCTTGACTCCAAATGACTCCTGCCATCGTGCCAGCTCCCAGGATAGCACAGGGGACTCCACAAACATCCAGTAATAGGACACAAGGGAAGCACTATTAGTGTGTCCCTCTCCTACCGGGCGCAGAGGTTTCAAAGTTCAAAACAATTGAGGCAAGAAACTTCATTTGCTCTTGATAAATTAATAATGATCCTTATGGGGGTGGGAAGGGGAGCTAAAGTTTTAGAGCACAAGTTTATTCAGAAAGCTTGACACTGACAGGTTTCTCATTGACTTAGAAGAGTTGGGTAGGGGCCACGAAATAATACATTTGATAATCCATGCTAAACAGACTATCTATTGAAGAAGGAAGGAAAGGAGACCGAAGGAATCTTCACATTCACTGCCAAGAATATAAATTGTTCTACTTACTTGAGAGAGGCCTAGGTAGATGGAGACTGTTTCAGAAATATACAAAAATTTTCCTTCTTGATTTAGTGCAAATACAAAGCCATCCAGGGACTGCAGGAAAACAAACAAATACATAGGTTAATACATAGACAATAAGGCAACTGATACAAAGCACCATATTGAATTTGAGGCCTTTTTTCCTTTATGTGTAACAGAAGTCCTAGGACATTTTAGTATTGCATTATACATGAACAAATTAAAGGACTAACAACTACAAGATTTTCTTTATTTCAGGGACTTTGTTGTGTCTATGTCACTTTGATCACGATACATTACATTCATATATAAAGTAAGGCTATGCTGATTTTATGAGACATTGCCTTTATTTTGGGACTCAGTGGTTACTGAGATTAAATCAGCAAGATTCTCTATTAAAGTAGCTGAACAGGAATGGAAAGTTTAATGAAATGAAAGGGGGAAAAACGCTCTTATACGAAAAGCAAGTAAAATCACTACTTGTGAACTAGCATGAGCATCAATAATTTACTAATTAATAAAGGATCATGTCTTCTCCCTTCTCAGTGCCTGCTGTGTTAGAGCAAACAGGAAAAGTCAATGCATTATGGGTGAATATTTATGGGCTGAAACCTTACAGGCTGCAAACCTGTTTGCCAAACTCTGTATTAAAGTTTTGTTGTGATAGACTGAGTTTCTATTTTACCTCCTGGGAACAAAAGAAGAAAGAACATAGAATAAAACGTGGTTGCCCTGTCATCTGGAACTGGAGTCTTGGCCCAACTTTTCAAATGGAAGGTTGTGATTCCAGTTTGATAAATGGAAGAAACCACCATGGAATCCTACTGCAATATACCACTCAAATGGGGAAAACGTCTGTGTCAAGTTCTTGCAGTCCAAATGTATGTTATGCCCTCCATCACCCTCACATCTTTTGTTTTACATTATTTATTTTTTTAAACAAGCACTGTTTGCACAGGAAAGGAAGTTTTAAATCTTAGTGATGTTAACAAAGGCTGAATTTACAGGAAACCTATGTTTGGAACAAGGTATGTGAAACATAATTCATGGAATACTTTAAAAATTAATTAATTAATTAACATTAAGAGAGAGATAGAGAATGGGCACGCCAGGGCCTCTTGCCACTGCAAACAAACAACGTGTGAATCACCTTGTGCATCTGGCTTACATCAGCACTAGGGAATTGAACTTGGGTCCTTAGGCTTCACAGACAAATGCCTTTACCACTAAGCAATCTCTCCAACCCAGTGACATGCTTTTAGAACTATAGAAAATTGGAAGAAGTGTGTAAAATTCAGATAGGAATATATACTCTTCAAATCTTAGCAATAATTTTAGTCTCTTTAAATACTGAAAACTAAATCTTGTATATATATTCAAATGCTATGGTTTAAATGTGTCCCTCAAGGTTCATGCATTGGAAATGTAATCCCTAATGGGACAGTGTTGTGTGCTGGGACCTTTAAAGAGTGATTAGGTAGGGGGCCTGCCTTTATGAATACACTTAGGCTGTTTGTGCTGGAGATGGGTCCTGTTCTTAGGAGTGGCTTCCCTGAGAACAACTTCAGCCCCTTTTCCTGCCTTCCCTCTCCAGTACTTTCTCACCCTTCTTCCTTAAAATGATACAGCAAGAGGGTCCTGGCTAGATGTGGAGCCCTTGACCTTGGACTCCACAGCCTCCAGCACTGTGAGAAATCTCTGGTCTTTATAAATTATCCAGTCTTAACTATGATATAGACATGTATTATAGTAAAGTCACTTCCACAGGAGGCCACCTAATTACCTCTGGTCTGCAGATTCCCCTGGAAACAGGTTGGATACATAGACTCTCCTTGCCATTGACAAACTGCCTGATCTCCAGAGCCTAGTCAGGTGAGCCCTTCCAATGAGAGTGATACCTGTTCACTCAGTCTTCCTGCACATTGGCTCTAGATATGCTGAGTCAAGCACTATCCCTGTACCTGAAATTAGCCTGCAAGGAAACAAGGCTCCTCCCCACACTTTCTTAGTATGTCCTTACCTTACACAAGATGTCTCTTGAGGATTAGGATCCTTCCCTTTTGCCTTTCCCCAGGAAGATTTCTTATTCATTCTAACAACTACAGAGAACCAAGTAAGCCACTTTTTTTCAAACATAGCCTGCCACAGTTGAGTCAGAGGATGACAGAGACAGATGACAGGAGAATTTCCAGAGCAGCCAACTAGAAGGCTGGTTTGGAGCAGTGAGGACTGATGGAGGGCCTGGAGAGAAAAACCTTCATTTTACAAATGAATTAAACTGAGGCACAGAGGTGCTTCATAGCTGGGTAGCAGCATCACCAGCTAATGGTAGTGTCAGGATTAAATCGTTCTCACTCTCATGATATTACAAAAGTCTTTATAGCTCTATATGGACCTGGTTAACTTATCTGAGGTCCCAGCTGATGGTGACTAAATTTAGCAAGTGAAATTCCATTCTCACTACTGAGACTGAATTTCTCAATGGTGGGTTATAGCTTACTGATCTTTGTCTCCTGTCGTGAAGGGCTCCATCCAGACCTACTGAATCTAGCTTCACCTCTTCTCAAGGCTCCTCCCTGTATGTCACACATTGCAAGATGACTAAAAGGTATGGAAATTACTATCCCAAAGAGCACTGTTGGAGTTTAATTAGAATATTTGCCCATTTAGTTGCCATGATTTCTGTTATGGTCTTGGGCATGTTCTTATTCTTACAATATCAGGATCAGAGTGATTTCCTGCCTCTCTCACTCCTCCTTTTCTTCTTCCTCCTCTTTCTTTCTCCTCCATCTTCCCCCTTCCTTCCTCCCTCCTGTCCTACCTTCCTTCTTTCTTTCGAGACAGAGTCTCAAGTAGCTCAGGCTGGCCTCAAACTCACTATGTAGCCAAGGATAATCTTGAACTTCTGATCCTTTTGGCTCCACCTGAGCTGAATCACAGTCATGCATTGCTATGCCTGGTTTTAGAGGTTTTATGTTTAGAGGTTTTATGTGTTGAGGATTCAGCTCAGGGCTTTGTGGATACATCTAACAACTGAACTATATCTCCAGCCCCTGTGTAGTTCTATTTGTTTACATGCTCTGAGCCTAGTCAGGTGTGCCCTTCCAGTAACAGTAATACCTGCTCACTCACTCTTCTTTCACTGGCCTTCCTGAAGAGACGAGTAACTGCCATGTCCACACAGCCTTTGCATTCTCGGGGGACTGTGCCTTTTTTTAAAAAATTTTTATTTTATTTATTTATTTGAGAGCGACAGACACAGAGAGAAAGACAGATAGAGGGAGAGAGAATGGGCGCACCAGGGCTTCCAGCCTCTGCAAGCGAACTCCAGATGTGTGCGCCCCCTTGTGCATCTGGCTAACGTGGGACCTGGGGAACCGAGCCTTGAACCGGGGTCCTTAGGCTTCACAGGCAAGCACTTAACCGCTAAGCCATCTCTCCAGCCCAACTGTGCCTTTTATACTAGGTTTCAAACCTAGAAGAGGTATCAGCTCCCCTGCAGGGGGCAGAAACATCTAGAGGCTAACCATGGGATGTTAATAAGCACACCATCTAACAACTGCCCAGTGCTGTCTGGCAAAATCGAGGCTCTGACACATGTTTCAACTTCCTGAGGAGAACAAAATGAGCTTATATCTACATGACACAGAGATATCCATCCACTCAGTTCAATTAAAAATGACAGCCTTTGTAGGAGGGGCAAACACTCATTAGATTAGTTGTTGGTCAAAATAGAGGTTCACATACCTAGTTAATTAAGTATCTTTTCACTTGCACTTATGATTTTGGGTCAACTCTACCTTTAATTTGGGATACATGCCCATAACTACCCTTCAGCTACAGAACAGGAAGTGAGCTCAGATCAACAGCTGATTAGCAAGCTACTAGACACAAAGCCATTCTCTTCTGTCTCAAGGCCGCCCCTGCCTTTAGTTAGCTGTGTTCTACTTCTGAGAGGAGTTTGAAGACTAGCATCAGTATTGGTCTAATTTGGAAGTCCCAGTTTAAAGAGAGGGGAGGAGGAAGGAAACATTCAATCAGTAGTCTTGGAAACCAAACGTGATTAATCTGAAAGTTCTGTGGAATTTTTTAAAATTTTGAATTGAGAAAGCTATTATACACTGTGCTGTTCAATCACTGCAAGCTACTTACAAAAAAAAAAAAAAAAAAAAAAAATTCCCCCAAACTGCCCACTGTTTTCAACAGGCACCAATTAAGATTCCAGGGTCAAAGGGTTAATTACATCTTCTTACCCACTATGTAGAATTTTCTGATTATTAACTAAGGTTGGATTAAGATGAAAAGGAGCCTACACAAATGTTAACGCTAGTCCCTCCTCGAGAAGATTTACTGTAAAGCCGTGCTGAAATCTATCTGCTTTCCTCAAAGCAGATGGAGAACAGCATCTCAGAAGAAACAGTAAAACTGACGTTTTAAAGACACGCAAGCATCTGATTTATCAAGACAGTTTTCTTATTACTGAAAACAGTTCCTGGCCATGCAGACAGGGGAGATAGGAGACTTCCTTTGTCACATTCCAGTGAGTCAAGGAGGCAGACACACGAGGAGTGAGGCATGGACGCAGGAGTCAGGAGCTTCAGCGGCTCGGATAATCATGCCTGTAATTATAATTTATATCCCCTGACATCCACGTAACATATAAAGTGTATGGCACAGTTTCTTAACCCCAAAAGCTGGATGCCTCTCACAGTGTTTATCAAATGATGAGGTTATTTCCTCGCAGGGTATGAAACTAACTACAGCTTCATGATTGAGGGTATACTAATGTTTAATGCATTGTGCTAAATGGATTTATATTTGTCAGAGGAGTTTTGTCTCTGCTTTCCTCTTTATGCATATTCTACTGCAGCCCAATTTCTCAGAGTGAAATCTTACTACAGTGCCATTATAAGGACAATTCTCATGTATATAGCCACTGTGAAATTAGTGCTTTGTTTGTCTACATTCCTATGCAGAAGTGGGGGGACACCCTAAACTCCTTTCCTATGACCTAACTCCAGTTAGAGAGAAGAATTACCAGTAGGGTAGGTTATTTTAATGACAGATTATTTTAAACTAAGCCTTCACCATCTGTTCCACCCCCTAATTATGAATGCAAAAAGAACATATTTCACAATTACATCAGTAAAAAAAGTAAGCTACACATGATTTAAATGCATGCAAGTGCTCCTGTCCAATGCATCATGCATCTGGGATGCTCCTCTGATTCTCCTCTGACTGCAGAGCAAAAATTCACAAGCAACCTTTGTGCTGCCCACACAGCTTTCCCTCAAACACTGCCTTCTTCACCCTTGGGACATGGTTCTGTTAAGACAAGAGCAGAACATGACTTTGAGTCCCATACTTATTAGACACCAGGTACAAGTGATTTAAGAATGTTAAAATGGCTCTGCTGCTGAGGCAGGATTAGTTGGGAAGACCTTCTCCAGAGCCATGCAATGGGTTAGCACCAGCAATCAGCAGGTCTGCTCCTCAGTCACATGGGAAGCTGGACCTAGAGGATGAGGATGAGGGACAGCAGCCATTGCTCTACTTTTTTGAGTGACAGTTTAAAGAGTTAGAAAGAAAAGAATGTTAAAGCTTTGGGACTATAGGTGTAATCACCGTTTGATAAACTGCATTTCAATGCCATGCAGCCCTCTGATGGTGTGTACATGTGTGTAGGGGGAGGGGTGAACTGCTTAGTTACACACATGTGGACTCCCTACTTTAGAGAACCTGGACAGGACCTGGAAGTACCCACACGTATCTGTTTATGGAGAAGAAAGAGCTTCCCAAATTTAACTTAGCAATGTGACGTTTTTAAAAATAATATTTATTTGACAGAGTGAGAGAGGCAGGCAGAGAGAGAGGGAGAGAGAGAGAATGAACATGTCACAGCCTCCAGCCACTGCAAACAAACTCCAGACACATGGGCCACCTTGTGCATCTGGCTAACGTGGGTCCTGGGGAATCAAACCTGGGTCCTGTGGCTTTGCAGGCAAGCACCTTAACCACTAAGCCATCCCTCCAGCCCTGTAATGTGACTTTTAACAATATAGCACTGTGCAAAAGCAAAAGCCTTAGTTTCAGAAATGAGAATCTTAGTCCAGATTAGTTTCTCAAAGTGGGTAAAAAACACATCAAAGAGTTGAACTCTTCTTTAACTCCTATGGCTGTTATGAGCCTCCTTGAGTCTCCACTGAGTAAACGACATGTATATTGTCATAGACCAAAGACCCAAATGGGCTAATTATATCAAGTTTGATTATTTTGCCACTAAAATATAATGCCATAACCACAAACAACCACACCTAACAACACCTTTTCTACAACATCTAAATGCAAACATCTCGTCTCAGAAAACAGTCCAGACAGGCACAGAAAGAAGCTCAGCCTGGTCTTGGTTCCTGGAGGAGAAGGGGCAGAATAAAAGGTGAGCAAGTGAAATGTGAAAACACAGAAAGACAAAGAGCCTGCTTCTGAGCCAGGAGATCGGGTTTTATTTCTGCTTATTATAATCCCATTGGTGGGAGCAGTGTACTAAAGAGCTGAGCTTTTTGCTGTGGGATCCTAGTTCAAACCTTACATGACCCTTGAGGGATGTGGATATCTTAATTTGGACATCCAGCCAAATGGACAACAGGCTCAGGAACAAAGCCAGTGTGGCATGTGACAGATTTGCACCTGCCTCGCAGTCCCCAGCAATGGAACACAGACCCCACGTTATCTTTGGCTTGTTCTTGAGGAACTAGAGCTTCACTTGGGACCTCTATGACCATGTGCTACTCCCAAGCTCCTTTTGCCTCAAGGAGTGGCATCCCACTTGTTCCTACAAGCCACAGATAATCACTGGAGCCTTAAAATCTCTCCTTCATTTGCATGTTTTGTATGTTATTTAAATAGAAGGTAGCCCCTTCAGAGGCCAGAGGCTGATTCCCCATTAGGGATCACTCCCTGGGAGTTCAGAGCTCTTTTTAAAGTGAAAGGAGGAAGCTTCCCTTAGCTAAAGTAACACAAACAATCCCAAAAGACCTAAAAATGCCAGTGCTTGGCTTGGGTAAGACACATGATATATGGTGGGTGACATGCAGCATGTCAGGTGTCTTTCAAGGACTTGGCATTGAAATAAACAACAGAAAGGCAACAACTTATTTGACATCATGTGAATCCCTATAAAGAAGGTGGGGGTTGGAGAGATGGCTTAGTGGTTAAGCACTTGCCTTTGAAGCCTAAGGACCCTGGTTCTAGGCTCAATTCCTCAGGACCCACGTTAGCCAGATGCATAAGGGGCGCACATATCTGGAGTTCGTTTGTAGTGGCTGGAAGCCCTGGCACACCCATTCTCTCTCTCTATCTGCCTCTTTCTCTCTCCCTCTCCCCCCTCTCTCTCTCTGTCACTCTCAAATAAATAAATGAAAATTAAAACAAGACGGTGTTAGTTTTATTTTAGTATGCATCATTAATGTTGCTTTACATATACACAGTATACTATTATATGTTACACGTATGTTATACTTATTACATTGTAGGATATGGTAAACAGTACCTGACTCATTCAATATTTACCATGGAAAATAACATCGTGTTAGACCAGTTACACAGGCCACATGTAAGATGAAGTTATTTCATTCTACTTTGCTGGTGATGAAGCTGTGGTCCAGAGAAATCTAGTACCTAGCTCAATGTAACATGGCTACTGTGACAGAGTTAAGGAAAAAGAAAGACCCTGTCACTATTGCTCCTTGTTCTGAGAGTGCCTGCTGGAGTTCTAGTTTCACAAACACACTAGCATGACTGAGCCAGGACTTTGCTTCTAGCTATATTTCTTTCGTTATCAGCAACTCTCATGTACCTTCTGGTTAGCTGAATACGTGTTGGCTGCTCCAGAAGTCATCTATGTGTGCTCACTTTACACCAGACCTGCACAGCCTGGATTTCATCAAGGTGAATGATACAAGACCTTGAATCACAAGTTGTTTTTCTTTAATTCATCTGTGTGATCCATGACATTAAAAACATCGGGTTGAAAATTGAACCAAAATGGCCAATGGGGCTGCAGACGAGGTTCAACAGTTAGATGTGCAAGATGGTGGTGCATTTTGAGTTTGTTTGCAGTGGTTAGAAGCCCTAGTGTGCCCATTCTCTCTCTTTCTCTCTACTGGGAATGGTGGGGCACACCTTTAATTCCAACACTTGAGATGCTGAGGTATGAGGATCACTGTGAGTTTGAGGACAGCATGAGGGTACATAGTGAATTCCTGGTCAGCCAAGGCTAGAGGGCGACCCTACCTTGAAACCTTACATACCCAGCAAGCATCTCATGGAGTAGACACTAGGATGGATGGAGAGGGAGGGGAAGGTATCGAAGGGGTGAGAAACACAAATCTAGACCCAAACAGCAATGGTACCATAAAATTCTACTTCCTAAAAGGCAGACCAAAGGGCTAAACCTTCACCAGGCCCTTGCAGGAAACACCTGAACCACAAGACACTGGAGAGGGTAGGATCAAGTCTAACCTAAATCTTCTACATCTTCTCTCTCTCTCTCTCTTTTTCTCTCTCTCTCTCTCACACACACACATCTCTCTAACTCTTGTATATTAGTTATCTTTTTCCTCATTTTCTTAGAGGGCACTGACCTATAATTCCCAGTACTAGCATGGGGCTATCATCCACAATGAGCTTTTGATCAGAGAGACCTACAAGGTTTCCTAAAAGAATGACAGATTTCTGTCAGAGTACTTGATGACCCACCAAAGGTCAGTGGTAAGACCCTACTGCTGAAGATACCATATGCAGCTGACACATAAAATGGAACTGCATGGCTGGAAGCTAGGAGAGAGTCAGTCCCCAGACAGTCAGTGTGTCTAGTGCCAGAAGGTGCTACATGGGTGACTGGGGGAAATGACCAATATCTGTCCAACCAACTCATGGTCTAACCTACTTAGCAGCTAATAACCTTTTGTGATACCCACACAAGTGCAATAGTGGCACACAGCCATGGTGGGGAACCAACTGCTCTTGATTTGGCCAACTGATCCCCTCAGTGGTATGGAACCCATAGCTGGAGCTGGGAAACAAATCAGAACCATATCCAAATATAAGCCCACTCTCCAATATCAGGCTGCCATCAATGTTGGGCTACAAGAGGGCCTACACCTATTAAACTCTGTATAAAAAAAAGTAAGGGTTATCTCATTTGTCCTGGTGCTATCTTACTCTCTGTTGAAGAATCTGCTTCTCTTTTTCAGATACATGTAGACCCTAAGGAGAGAGCCACCCCATCATACCTGAAAAGGGCCCTAGCTGAAACTAAGAAAAATTGGCGAAACAAGCAAGGGTGCTGTTTTCCTGATGAACTGGATACCAGCACAAGGGGGAAGGAGACCAACACAGAGAAAAATTAACTCCTACCAAATCAGAGAGCCAGAGCCTCAGAGGCCCCCAACACGTCATCACTGAAGCAGACCAAAAATGAACCCAACATGGCTCAGGGAAATTTTGCAGAAGAGGGGGCAAAAGGAATGTCAGAGCCACATGTTGGGTCATGATATGCAGAGACATTTATAATACCAATAACAGTGGGCTAACCCCAAAATGCACGACCCATATACCTCAACAACGAGCGGCCAATGGGGAGGGGGTAGGTCACGGATGAGCCTAATAATGGTACCAAACTGCCTGTATTTGCTGAATATAAAACTAATAAAATAAAAAAAGAAAACAAACAAACAAACAAAAATAGAAAACAGAAAAATAATGGCTGAGTAGCTTCCAGTTCCAATGCCTAGGGGACCCCTGTTGGTTATCACCCAACTCCATATCGATAACTAAACTGACTTTTATTTGGAAAAATACATGAATTACTACATTTTATAAAAGTTCAATCAAAAGACTCCTGAACCTTGAGCAATTTCTATGCCATGGAAGATAGTAGCTAGTTGCGGATAGGAGGTCTTAGAGCTGAGCCCCTGGGTGAACAGATGCCCCAACAGGAAAACCATGCACTAGCTGGCCCTGTTTCCTGTCACACTGCTTTCTTTTTTTTATGTTTTGGTTTTTCAAGGTAGGGTCTCACTCTGGCCCAGGCTGACCTGGAATTCACTAGGTAGTCTCAGGGTGGCCTCGAACTCACAGTGATCCTCCTACCTCTGCCTCCTGAGTGCTGGGATTAAAGGAGTGTGCCTCCATGCCCAGCCTGTCACACTTCTTCATTCAGACTTAGGGGCTTTGTTTATCACCCCATACTCTGGTTATAGAAGTAATGTGAAAATGAGATACACATCATAGAAATTTATCTCATAGTCATGTTTACCTGAAAGTGTTCCTCAATGCTTTGTAAGCCACAGAGATGTTTCTGCTATAGCTGATTGTGACATGAATCTTTTTACTGGGAAGTGAACAACTTAAAAAATGGGGCCTTTAAGAGAAAATAATAAATGCTGTGTACATGAATTCCTTTAGGTAAGAAGTTGGTGCCAGGGGTAGTAACCATGATTAAAGAATCCTGTAATGAATTTAGCATATTAAAAGACCATTTAGAGACCTCAGATATTAATCTAGTACATTCATGTTAGTTTCACTTCTAGGAACATTTTATTTGTATCTCTAGGGAGAAGACATAAAGAATGTTTGTGTTTGGGGAAACTTGATTGTAACAAATGCAGTGCAGAGATTCTGGTTGGGGAAATGCCTCTGTCATAAAGCCCGTCTATGATAATTTCAGGAAATCATTGTAACTAAGTTCTCTGCTTTTTATATTTCATATCACTCATCTAATTAATAATTAATTTTTAGTGTACTCATATGAAGGTATAAAAGTGATGCACCATTAATAGAAAGGAGCATTTGGCTTCTGAAATTGACAATGCTCAGAATTGTTTCTGAGAGCTTCCATGAGTAATTCCTCTTTTGGGCCCTATATTTTATAATATTGAAATCTTGCTATTTTGTGAGAGAGAGAGAGTGAGTGTGTGTGTGTGTGTGTGTGTATGTGTGTGTGTGTGTGTGCATTCTAAATGCCCTGAGGCTATGCTGCTTTACTGTCTCAGCTCCATATAAAGCAGAGATACACATTTACGAGAAAATCAATTATTCGGATGGCATTCAAGCCTGGCCCTGAATGAGCGAGGATAAACAACTTAGTTTACCACTAGCTCTGGCTCTCAGCTGCCAGGCTGACCCTCTGCTTTCATTTCACAGCTAGCTGCTGAGCCTAAGTGGACAGGTCCAGTTGGTCCACAGATCTCCCACCATGCCTCAGGCTGCAGCTCTCTCATCATTTGTACTTAACTACCTGCCACATGTGACATAAGGCAGTCATGCGGAAGTTATGGATTTTGTTCTTTGTTCACATACTTGCATGTTGTTTAAAAAAACATTACAACTAATTTCATAAGAAATGTTTATTAGAATAGCTCTAGATGGTATTCTTCAAGGTAAAGCAAGTTAGCACATGAAATTTCCTAGGACTAAATTTGTTACGTATACTCTAAGTGACAGGTGTATACAGTTCAGGATAGTGGTGCCTTGACTGTATTGATCCTAGTTCTTCTGTGGTCCACTTCAGGAATTGAATGAAAGGGCCTTGACAGGGTGAGGGGAGTGTAACAGAGGTATGAGTAAGGAAAATAATTAAACTCTGGTCTTGATACTGACTTAATGAAATGAACCTTTTGATTCATTGCTTTATAATATGAAAAAGTACAAATTCCTTCTCTGCTCCGTGGCTGTTCTTATGGGAGATTGTTCAGTGCCATCACTGAAGAAGAGCTATTTTATTTTATGAGTTTCCAGGCTTAGGTCATAATTTCAGTGGAATTTAAAATTCTGAGCTAAAATTATTTAACCAGAATGTAAACAGTTAACATGTCTATGGGGTACAATGTGATATCTCAGTACATGTATACACTGTGTAATATTTTTCAATGTAAACGTATCTGCCTTCTTAAAACTTATCACTTTCTTATGGTGTGCACATGAAGAAGCATCCTCCTCATTTTAAGAAATTATACAGTAATTCTTGTCATTTATAGTTACCCTTTCTGCAATGGCATTGTCAAACCTCCTACACCTATCTAAGTACAATGTAGTTCCAATGAATAAGTCTTCAACCCTCTTCCCTCACTGTCTCTCTAGTCTCTGATAATTACCATTCTCTCTCAACTTTCATAAAATCAGCTGTTTCAGATTCTACCTATGGTACCTGGTGTATAAACTTAACATGGAGTCCTATCCATGTTGTGGGTGACAGGGTTACATTACTTTTTCTGGCTGTATAGAATTCCTGTGTGTGTGTGTATTGTGAGTATCTACCCCATTTTCATTATCCATTCATCATTTAGTCTGTTTCCTCTTCCTGGCAATTGTAACTATCACTGCAGCAAACATGCAGGTGTGTATGTCCTTTGGATATATATGCACATGTGGGATTGCTGGATCACACAGTAATAATACTTTTAATTTAATGTTCTCCACAATGGCCATACTGGTTCATATTCTGTCAACAGCATGAAAGGGTTCTCTTTCTTCCACATTTTGTATAGCACTAACTTTCTTTTTTATATTTGATAAAAGCTATTCATCCTGGAGCAAGGTCATAGTTCATTTTGTTTGTAATTTGCATTTCCCTGATAGGAATGTTGAGCATATTTTTCATATATGTGTTGTCCATTTGTTTGTCATTTTTGACAAATTTCTAATTTAGACATTTGCCCATTTTAAAATTGAGTTTATTTTTATTATTGCACTTTTACTCCTATATATTATAGATATTAGGTAAATATGTACTTTACAAATATTTTCAATAGTATTGATGAATTGTAGTCCACCTTTCAATGAATATTGAATTAAAAAATTATATTTAGCTTATAGAACTTGTTGTGTCTTATCTGTATTTACCAATCACCGTCTATCTTAATCTTCTGTCAGAGGCGTGCATATCACCAACAAAGCAGTACAAAGGGTAATACACAGTGACAAGTCCTGAGTCTGGTCTTTTACTTGGCCCTCTGTGCAGTTTTTTAAGAGCTGGGTACAAGAATTAATACTTACTTTCATGGCTGTGACAGTACTTGTCTTAGCTGTCTAGAGTCATGAGACCAGTAGACAATCAAATTCACAATTAAGATCATTTTCACTACAAAATTTCTCACATACACTCAGGGTATTTTTAATGAAGTCCCAATAATTAAAGGAAAGGAAATCTCCATTATGGCTATTTCTTCATTGCAACTTAGAATCTAAGTGAACACCAACCTCTCCCACAGATGACAGTGAGGAAGGACAATGTCAGATGATGACACCTTGGCACCAAGGCACAGCTTAGCAGTCATCAGCTTCTATGCCACATCTGTTTTCTCAGTCCATCCTCTTTTCATTTATTTCCTTTCTCTCTTTTTACCTTTCCTGTTTGTATTCATCCATTTGGTAAAAGTGGGGCTGGGTTGCAGAAATGGTATGGCTTGCCCACATAACCAATGCTGCCAGAAGTCTTACTTGGGATGAGATTGTCCATGAATCCTGGGCAGTAAAACAGGCCTGACTGTTTTGATATACCTGACTCTTGGGTGTAATGATTATTGACAAATTTTGAAAACCAAGAGTGGCTCTGTGTATGATCGTGTATGGCCAAATATTGGGGTGGAATCTTTCTGCCTCCAATGAGATTTGTTCATTCTAGTTCCAACCTTTTACAACACATGGGATTTGTTACCTTGTCATGCTTGGGGGCTTCTTCCCAGTATTAGAATGACCTACTTTAATTTCTACTTGAATGCTGTAGAGTAGCTTCTAAAAATTTGAGCCCCTGTAGACTTAAAGTAGCCTCTGAACATTAATGGGAGGCTTTTATTTTAAGGCATATAAAGAATATATTAAGTGTTTTACAAACACAACATTATGTTTTTATCATATCAGTATGCTCTTTCTACTTGTAGGAGACATATGCTGGCCCTCTTGACTAGAATTTTATCTCTTTCTTGGTTCTTTCTTGCATGAAAACCTCCTTTCACCAGGGCTGGAAGAGACTGTTTTGCCTTTTACTAAATAGCAGATGTAACCCTGAGGTGGGTGTGATGTATTACATGATTACTAGGATCCTGAATTCCACTTGGGCTGGAAAAACAAAGCCAGGGCAACAGTGCTTAGTATCATTCTGGTACTCCTAATGCAATGAGTGAAACTGTTCCATGAGATCAACAAGGTCTGGTTAGCACAGCCTCACAGCAAGAACAAAGGAAACCCATTCCTTGCAGCTTTCCAGAAGGGCATCTTTCCTCACCTGGGATCTCAACACACTGAATTAAGGGATCCCAGTGAAAATGTCCAACACGATGACTTGATAGGAAACCGTCATGTGGAATATGGCCATCCCAGTCAGATCTGCTGCAAACTGTTTTTGCTTGCTTCTTCAAGATCACACTTTTTGTTATACTGAACATGCAAAAAAGAACTGTGGAGGTACAAAGTTACCCAGCCAATTTTTGGAAAGAAAATAAAACTGAAACTTTAGATTGTCTTTACTGACACCGAACATTCTGCTTAGCTTGGTTGATGGTAGGATTGTAGGCATTATGCTGCTAAAGTGTTGCAAACACATCTGACCTTTCGTACAAACTCTGCCTGGGTGCTTCCAAGGTTCCAATGCCAAAAAGGAGGACAGAAATCATCCTAGCGCTAGGTGAGTCACCAGGAAAGGGACAGAGAAACCTCAGCGATAGGGATGGACTCCTGGCCCGTGTTAGAGGTAAGGGAGAGAGGGAATTTTCAGAGTTAGCTTCATAGGCACTCCCCAGAGAAGAATCTTGAAGAATGAAGAAATGTACTAGGCATATGAGCTACTTCCGAGAGCAGGTGGCCTTGACCACACTGCCCCAAAGAGTACATTTTGTAGTCTACCAAGAAGGGAACTGCTTTTGTTCCTGAAATATTCAATGAGGACATCTGCCAGAGGCTGAAGTTCATGGTTCACAAATCAGCCCTTCATAAGTGACTATAGGGACCTCCTTGGATCTACCTTCTGGTTGTTCTCAATGTGGGAGGTACAAATCTGGTGGAACATCCATGTTCAAATTCAGAGGGCCTCTAAGGTCTGAGATAAGACAGTGAGCATTCTGCTCAAGTATTTTGGTGAAGCTAAGGGCCCTATGTAGATAAAGATGAATAAGTTCCAAGTCTGCCTTTGAACAAAGATGACTCCATGTATTTCAAGAGGCATTAAGGTATAATACAAAAGAAAATATGAACTGTAGGCTCAAACGGTTCTGAGCTAGAAGTCTAATGTTGCAACTTGACTTATTTCTTATATGCAAACGGAAAGGATACCATCCATATGTTATGTAGACCACTCAGTGGAGCTGTTGAATGACTAGCGTTGATAAACATAAAAGTTCCACCACACAGCTATGACCTGTTTGACCTGAGATATGACTTAGGAATAGTGTCTGCTTAGTGACTTTTACCTCTCACTAGGGGAAAAAATGCAATGGGAAGAAATGGGGTAACCTATGAAGGTCAGTGCAATTAGGTAGGTTATATATGTGACTAATGACACAAGCAGGGAAAGAACTTAGTACTCATAATATAAATAAGACTTCATCCTAGTCATAAATACTTTCCTTTTAGATTTAATAAACACAAGGTCAGTAAACACAGACTATTTTAAGGGAGAAAAAGATTATTCATTAACCTTGAAGGACTGTAGAAGTTAACAAAAAGAGACACATTAATGAAATATAGAGAAGATACTTCAGAAGGCTATCAGTGCCAACAAGAAAATGGATAAAATACATCAAAGTAAGAGAAAATTATTTACCTTCATAAGCATGGTCATTTAAAAATAAAAACTATATATATATATATATATATATACATATATATATATATATGCACACATACACACACATACATACACACACATTATATACATGCATACATACATACATATATATGTCCGACACTGTATATACATACAATATAGGTATGTATATTTGTATGTTTATACACTTACCCATTGTTTACTACTAAGGTTTCCATAACAAAATATCACAGTCCAGATGGTTTAAACAACCAAAATTTTGTTTTCACACATATCTGAAGGCTAATAAAATAAAACCCAAGATGTTGGTTGGGTTTAGTCACTTATGAGGGCTCCTTTCCTGACTTTAGGATGCCACCTTCCTGCTGTGTCTTCATATTGTCTCTCCTCCATGCATGTATGTAGGCAGATCATCCCCACCACCACCTCATCTTCCTTTCCTTTTCTCCCTATTCCCTTTCCATTCTCTCTCCTACTACTTCTCCATGCTTCTTTTTCTCACCTTCCTGCTCTCAGTCTTCTTAGAAGACATCGAATCTTACAAGCATCCCAAGGGATCCTGTCCTTAGCACCCCATTTAACCTTAATAGCCTTTTAGAGCTTCAGCATGTGGATTTGGGAAGGCGTAATTCAGTCTCTGTGTGAGACTCTGAGAGGAAGAATTCACCTGGTTCAGCCTGTTGACAACCTACTCTGTACCTCTGGTGCCTGCACCACTCGGCATGGGATGGGAAATCAAGCACAAGGCCTCAGACTAGGGCTGCTTTATACTATGTGGTACCATGGATTATGCAGTCCTGGACTACATTCTTCCACGGGTTTGTGTTTTCAATGAAAAGCTACCATTTGCTCCTCTGAGAATACAAGCTTCTATGGGTAGCTGGCAGACACCCAGCACCCAGAGTGGTACCCAAAGCACTAGTGTCCTCTGTTGGGTTGGCACCTCAGCCAACCTAGATGAGGGAGTAGACTTGCAGTCTGAGAAATGTAATTTAAGGCACTCCTTGATATGAGTCTAAGCCATAGTGCGAAACATTTGTAAAGGTCAATTCCTAGGTGTGTCTTTATTTCTTTGTAAATCACATGGTATCAATACCATATATATACACACACTGTGGAAAATACAAAGAAATATAACTGCTATGTCCCAGGAATACTGGAAGTAGACATCTCATAGTCTCAGAATAAAACAAGTTGCATTTGAATAGACAGGCTGAAGTACTACAGACTGATATAAAACTCTATAAAACATTTTGAAAAAGAATAGGAAAGTTCTAGATATTGAAACTTCAAGACAATAAAGGTGGCATTTATAAAAGATTTTATTACAAAGTATTATAGAGCTAAGACAAGGAAAGGAGGCATAGCTCCTGTAAAACAGGATGGGTCTCAAGCTGGTATTCCCAGAGGTAACATTGTTACTAGTAGGTTTTTACTTACATATACAAATGTTACAATGGTTTTATACTAATTCTGTGTTGCATCCACAGAATCCTAACTGCAAGTCAAATTGAAAGCAGATGGGCTGGAGAGAAGACTGTCTAAGCATCTTCAAACTCTGTGTTCCCCAGTGAGAATGCAAGAAAGAAAGGAGAGAAATAATGCTCAAGGAAGTTTCCTTTCTGTCAGTGTGCTTTGTTCCAGTGACCTTTTCTCTACGTGAGTAGCCCTGGCTTTCAGTGTGGAAACAGGAGGGTATGCCTACAGGGGGTGAGAGGAGAGAGTAGAAGATGCCTGCAAGCCTTTCATTCACTTGATAACTTTGCCTGAGTTGGGTTCTGTTTACCTTCAAAGACACTTGTGCTCTGAGGTATGTGAATGACTGGAAGGCTACTGGCCACCTAGTGTCCAACCATGGGGTCATGAGAGCCAAGGAAGCATCTTTTGTCCTGTATGGCTCTGGAGAAAACCAATGCCTCCCTCCCACACTGGGTGCATGTGTGCACACCCACAAGAATGCTGGCTTGAGTGTATACCACACACTTTATTGTATATGTGGAGTAACTGACCAACTCATTATTTTTCATTCAAGTGTCTGTAAATTGGAGCCATCAACATTTGATCTTAGACTTTTTAGTATTTTTTCTTTTTATTCAGCATGGTTTGATAGCTTAAATAAATTTAGTTCTGGGGATTGCCACTTTAGTGAAAGAAGAACTTAGAGATCAAAAGGAAGCTGAAAATATGATTAGGTGATTAGAACATAAAATTTTAAGAAGCAATTAAATAATCTGGATTATACAGCCCACGGGAGCCTAGGGGTGAGGTAAGCACATGTGAGGATACATGCCAAGGCTGGAGACTGTCTTTCCATTTCAGAAGGGTAGATTCATTGTGGAGACTGCAGGGGAGGCGACTGTACAAATGATAGCAAGGACTGTTAAGAACACAGATGGGTCATGTTTGCCTCCAAATTTGACAGTTTCAGAATGAGGTGTACATTGCTGGCAAGGATGGCTTAAGAATGATACTCAGTGAACTTTATAGAGTGCATAAAAGAGACAGAGTCAGATACCAAAGGCAGCTTATTCTTACTCTGAATTGGTTCTAAAGTTGCTAGGAGAAGGTGCCGTCATGTTTCTGGCCAGTAAATCTGTATGCACCCAACTCCAGAGTTCAGCCAAACACTAAACAAACTCTCTGACAAGCACAGGTTAAGGGGGAAAGTCAAGTGGTGGCTGCTATGAAAGCACTGCCTGAAGGGCTGTACCTGGTCCCACTGATGTACTTATAATAAGGAGAAGAAATTAACCAGCAAAGGACAGGCTAAAGGAAGCCAGTCATGAAGCTGAAGGTTGGAAATAATCAGAGATCTGACCAGAATCCAAGAAGTCCACACATGAAGACTCTCAGTCACTCTAAGGGAACACTAGAGTGCCTTGCACACCAATTAAGACAAACTTCATGGTGGCTGTACAGATGGTTCATTCACAAGGAATTGGCTTGAGTACCATGGGCACATTTTGTTATCTTGGAGAGGAGTTTCTGCTTTTACCATTTTGGAGATAGGAACATTGAACCTCTGACTCTTTCATCACAAGGAGTGAGCCAGCTTTCACAATTATGTGTTCTGAGTGTGAAGCAGAGCAACATAACTTGTGGGTGGTAACTGGTGATGGCTGGGATATCTTAATTATCCAGCTATTAAAACCAGGCCCCTCTACAAGCCTAACCTGTCACAGCATTGGCGGCTCTTGCCAGTATTACAGCTCTATGCAGCGTTTACTCTGTGGGTGAACCCAGCATGTGGTAAAATGACTTAGCATCATAAATAAGCGCATATGCTTGCTTGGGTCCAAATTTTAGAAGTGACAAACCCATTCCCTGGTCCATGATTTAATGGACCAGAAACAAAACTAAAAGGTATGTTATTTACTATGCATGAACAAATAACTTCCTTTGCTGTAATTGGACTCTTTGAAATCAAAGGCTGGATTAACAACCAGGTACAAATGTGCATCCCTACTGCTTATGTACACACACACACACACACACACACACACACACACACACACAGTTAATCATATCCCACCTATACTTCTTTCATACCTTAAAACATAACTAGATCTAGAACTGGTTTACAGCAGCTGTCTAATACCAGATGGTAAAGAAAAAAATCTGACTTAGACAAAAACACACATAAAACAAGAGGTTAATAAAAGAATGCCACATGAGGCAAAAACAAAGAGACATACTTCATATCAGCCCTCTTCAAACATGGGCATGTGCATACCTGGTTTCCTTAGCTTGACAGTGGTGTTCCCCAATAGACCATCATGCCATTTCACTTTTAGTCTTGTTCCCATTTTGTGTTTACATTGTATTTTCTCATTCCCTTTCCTGAATCCCCCTGCCTCTAGTTTCCAGTACAGTGTTTACAGAGATCTTTACTAGAATCTGGGAGGTTGAAGAGACCCCATTTTTCCCCTTCTCTGGTAATATCCATTCTTTTTTTCCCCTCTTTCCAGAGAATAGATAAGTTTACCCAGAAAATAAAAAGCTAATACAACCTTTTGCTCATCAACAAAAGTATGTCTTGTTGTAGCCAGGAATAAGTTAATAAAACAGGAAAAAGGCTTAGTGGCTTAAAAATAGGCTCCTTGGGGTTATGAAGGAACAATGTTGTTTTTTCTTCCCAGCGTGCAAGGATTTAATTAAGTGATAACAGTCACCTTGGGGTGGCTGCACAAGGCAATAATATCTAGGTGAAGAAAAATGCTGAAGAGAGTTGAGTACAGTCAATTTATCTTCAGAGAAGGCAATAAATGAACAAAGCATAGGTAGTGGGCTGATTGTTTTGCAATGTTTCCATTACTGATAAGCATCAAAAAGAGGACAGAGATTTGGTATTTTCAGTTTCTGAAATGTATTAAATACAGAGAAAGGAAATGAAAAAAAATCTGTGAGGTCATATCCTCACATTCTAATTACAAACAGTTTGGTAATCATTCAAGCTAAACATAGAACAGGGGAATTTTCATGTAGACACAAATATGGGGCTGCAGCTGAGCAATTATTTATATACAAACACATACAACTGGGACATCTTTGTTCTCACAAAGACAATGAAAAGGAAGAAACTGTAAAGAGGTGAGGGCAGAAGGAGGCTGCCTTCATGGTCAGTGTCAGAAACAGCAACCCTTCTCTACTCAAAGGTCAAATTTGGGGAACTTTGTAAATGTTTAGGGGAATTAGCATAGTAGTGTTATGGTCTGACATGAAGAAGAGAAAGCAAACACCCAAAGACAAACCCTCAATCATTATCATCTGCTCTGCATAACATTACAAAACACTTGTAAGGTTAGAGTCACATGGCTGGAAACACAGCCCAAGGAGAACAGAAACAATGGAAGCAGCAGCCTTTTGGGAGAAGAGGGCAGAGGCTTGGCCATGGTGTGTGAGAACTTGCTTGAGAAAGCCAATGGGCTACTTTCACTTTTTTCTTATTGTGGGTTTTGGGGACTTGATTAAAAAAAAAAATGAGTCTTTTTTTTTTTCTTCTAGAAACAAGACTAAGAGGAACACAAAAACCCCTCCACACTGCTTTCATTCTTGGATCTCAAGGCATTCCATAAAATTAATTCATTCTAACACTGCTTCTACCAGCATGAAGGTAAGGCACAGAGGTTCCATACAACTGTTACCTCACACTTTTATCCCTGGTTCCCTTAATGTCCATTTTATTGCCTTCATGGAAACCACATCATCTTTTTTCTCGAGAGTTCAGGTTCATTTCTCTCCAGTTTCAGTGGTGATGGAAAACTCCTGCCCTCAACATCCCAAGCTATGGCTTAAGATCTACTCTTCCCTCAGTGAGAAGAGGATCAGAGAGTAGCTGGGTTGGAACCTCTGTTTCCAGTTGAGCTCACGTGTGCACAGAGAAATGGTGAGACTGTCCATAGTGGAGCCAGTGATGGTTGGATGACTAGAGCACAGGAGCACTTCCTTCCCTTTAGAGTCATCAGCCTTGTCCACCTATTTATTCTCCTAAGAGCCAACGTCTGACTGTTATGCAAAGAACAAGCGATTTGAGTCTGCCTGTGCAGGACAAACAGTAGACCACCCAAGATCAAGTCAAATACAGATAAAAGTCACAAATACTTGGTCACAGAAATCCTATCACATGTGAATCTGTGACAGGCTTATAAATTTCAGACTGTAGGTGGTGGATATGGCTAGATGAGTTTGCATATATAAAAATATGTAATAGCTACATATAATGTGCCACTATTATAATGGGCAACAGTATTAAGTTGTTGTAAGACCTCATTACAGGAGAATCTGTCTTGAAAATGGCATTTCTCAAGTTACTGAAAAAATGGTTTCAGTTTTTTAAAGAAAGTATTATTTGCAAGCAGAGAGAGAGAGACTAATAGAAGAGAGAGAGAGAATAGGTGTGCCAGGGCCTCCAGCCACTGTAAACAAACTCCACATGCATGTGTCACTGTGCATCTGGCTTTACATGAGCACTGGGGAATCAAACCCAGTTTGTTAGGTTTTGCAGGCAAGCAGCTAACCCGAACTGTTTCATTTTTAAACAAGTCTTTAAACAAGCCAATAATCAAAGGCAGTATTTAAGAGAAATAAGATTCTTTTCTCTGAAGTTTTTCCATATACTTGGCAGTACTGTCTGATGATGATGATGATGATGATGATGATGATGATGATGATGATAATAAAGTCTCACAGGTCTCATGTCAAAGTTTAGGTGACAGGTCCCTTTGTGTTAACAGATTTTAATAGTCAGTGACATGGGGTTTCCTATTGACATCTGTCCAAGAATGACTAGTGTAAGAGCCAAACTGTTTAAGGAATTATTTATTCTCCTGTTCCAAAGAGTATTGTAAGCTGTGGAGTGTGAGGTTGTTGGAACTTTACTGTGTCTGGGCTTGGGCCTCCTAGGTTAGCAGCACAACGGAGTAGAAGGAACTGGCTCCAGCCATCTCCTTCTATGCAGAGCAATTCCTTGCTATACCTGGTTTGTTTATGGAGTTATTGTGTAAGTATGGTCACTATCTATCAGGTCTTATAGGGTCTTTAAGCCTCCCTTGGGCCTAATATCTGGCATCTTTTAAAAGAAGAGTCAATGGGATAAGGACAACAAATCAAAATCCATGCACCATATGAAGAAACAGCAGTTTATATTTTTTTCATTTGTATGAAACAGCAGAAAAGGGACTAACTTGCTCACTGGCTGGGGAGCAAATGCAAGGTTATCTATTCAGGCTTCTGGTCCAAGCCCCACAGCCTGCAGTTCAGGCAGAGGGAAAGCCTATTGTTCAGCTGTTAACTCAAAGCTGTCATTACAACCAGGCTGAGACTTTAGCTGCTGGCTCAGACCCACAAGGCCAGACATATTCCCTGTACAGTCAGGCCTGTGTGCTCCTGGCTTCCTTTCCTTGCAGTGGCTGCCTCTCCAAAGTGCATTTCCCTCAGCATGGTATCCAAGGCCACTCCTGAAATCACATGGATCCCTACTTTCCTGACAACACTGGGTTCATGGTAGAGTTCTGACGGTTGGGTATAGTCGAGATGTGAAATGAATGAGCTCAGCTGAATGAGAAATGTGATGCCCATCTGTTGTCATCTGATGTATGCTATCTGTAGTGGTTTGATTCAGGTGTCCCCCATAAATTTAGGCATTCTGAATGCTCGGGTCCCAGATGATGGAGATTTAGGAATTCACACCTCCTGGAGGCAGTGCATTATTGGGGGTGGGCTTATAGGTATTATAACCAGTTTCCCCTTGCCAGTGTTTGGCACACTCTCCTGTTCCTATAGTCCACCTGATGTTGGCCAGGAGGTGATGTCCTCCATCTGCCCATGCCATCGTTTTACCCTGCCATCATGAAGCTTCCCTTAAGTCTGTAAGCCAAAATAAACCTTTTTTCCCACAAGCATCTCTTGGTCAGGTGATTTCTACCAGCAATGTGAACCTGACTGCAACAGTAATGTTGGTACCGAGGAATAGTGTCATTTGCTGCTAGACACCTGGCTGAGTGGATTTGGCCTTTTAGAGTTGGCTTTCAAGAGGAATGTGGATGAATTTGAAACCTTGGCCTAAGAGACATCTTGCAGTGATGTAAGTACAACTTAATAGACTATTCTAGTCAGAGTGGCAAGACCTGAAGGCAGTAAGAACTATGGACTGTGAGGTTTGGCTTATGAGGGTGAGAAAGAGCTTTGTCTGGACTGAGCTAGAAGCAATTTGTGTGAAAAGTCTGTTGTTATGCCTGTGTCCTGAGAATTTGTGCAGGGTTGTATTACATAGAAATGGGCTGGCATGGGATAGAACACAGAAAAAAATCTTTTGGCTTAAAATCTGCCCATTCAGCTGCAATTATATGAGAGATTACAGCCTTTGAAATTGAACCACCTGACCTGCACTCAGGCAATAGAAAGAATATAGACTCTTTTGAAGGGGCTTGAGTGCTCAAGGAGCATCCTGTTCTTCAAAGTCTGCTTTAATCCCCTCTGGATTAACAAACTGGCACCCTGTCTGGTATTGTGGAGTATAAGAAATGCAGGAAAGAGAGGGTCATTAAGTTTGTGACACTGTCTTGTATTTTCTTTTGAACCAGTAATGGACAGTGTAAAGCCATGAGGATGAACCATGGATTGCTGGGGAGACCCAGTGGAGATGCTGGGACCACAAGATGGCTGGCTGCCAAGGAGAGCTACTGACCCAGATGAAGTTTTCCAGGACTGTGAATAGCCAAGCTTAAGGGGTGGAATTAGAACTCCAGAGACTAGTTGCTAGTTAGAATTATCAGATTTGGAGATTTGTCACTGATTAAACTTGTTGGACTTGGAGCTACAGACTTTGATGTTTGCCCTATTTTAATTTTATATTGGTTGAATATTTCCTTGCTATGCCCAGTGCCATCATTTGCAGTGTGAATGTTTATTCTGTGCCATTATGGGTTTGGCGGGACTTTTTGGTATTATAGCTCACTTTAAAAGATCTCAGATTATGGGAATGTTTGAATATCATTAGGATTGATATTACAGGGTCTTTTAAAGTTGGATTGAATGCATTTCATTTTATATCACATATGGTTATCAGTTTATGGGGTCGGGGGCAGAATGTGGTGGTTTGATTCAGGTGTCCCCCATAAACTTAGGTGTTCTGAATGCTAGGTTCCCAGTTGATGTAAACTTGGGAATTAATGCCTTTTGGAGGTAGTGTATTGGTGGGGGCAGGCTTATGTGTATTATAGCCAGTTTCCCCTTGCCAGTGTTTGGCACACTCTCCTTTTCCTATTGTCTACCTGTTGTTGGCCAGGAGGAGAGATCCACCTTCTGCCCATGCCATCATTTTCCCTGCCATCATGGAGCTTACCCTCAAGCCTATAAGCTGAAATAAACCTTTGTTTCCACAAGCTGCTCTTTGTCAGGTGATTTCTGACAGCAATGCAAACCTGACTGCAACACCATTCTTTATATTGATATTTCTCAATCACATTGTTCACTTAGCATCTTAATTTACCATGATGGCTCTATCTGTGTGAGAGTTTAAAATAAGCTTCATGATCTCCTTGACATCCATATTTAAAAATCCAAGAGGTTTTGGTTTGACTATAAAGAAACTACCATTTCAATTAATGTCCATTAATCTATGTGCTTGCAATACTTTCAAATAACTGGCCAATTGAAAGTTTATACCTGTGTTGAAACATCTATTTTCCACTTTATATTAACAATAATACATCCAAGGTAATTTTTCCTATTTGCATGTCACATTGAAACACTGATTTCTTTAATTTTAATCCTTAAATGTGATTTATTTGGCACATTCTAAAGTGCCCTAAATTAGGGTTGCTGCCTCAGTTAAATACACAACAATTAAACATAGAACATAAATAGGAAATAAGGCAAAATTTACTCATTTCTTGATCTTAAGCAAGCAATATACTTAAGTACTTATTTTAGCCATGGAAGATTAAATTTCCTTCCTGGGGTAGACATACTATCTATATGGAAGGGAAAATAGGCACCATCATATTTACTCATGATTTCTGCCAAATATATTAATTTCTAATTCATGCTCATTATGGGCATGTGAAATAGTTCTAGGGTTTTCATTGTTTTTCATAATATAGCTGTACTGTTGATGTATGAAAATATCTCATGAAAAATAGACTAGTAATTGGATAGACAGCCAGGAAAACATACACCATTTTCTTTTTCAAATAGATAAATAAAGGAATTTTCTAGACATTGTGAGAGCAATACATATCCAGTATCTTAGCCACAGTTTTGAGTCTTTTGGTCATAATTCTAATTCATTATATTGTTCTGTTGGCAAAAATATAAAACTGGGCTATATCTTTTATTTATTCTGAGACATTATCTTTTACAAAATTTGAAAGGAGAATTTTAAACTGCAACAGCAGGAACTCCAAACCACACAGTGCAGTGACATGTAAAATAACAGTGAAAACCAGTTTCCAAGCAGACAGCACCTCTAAACCTTGTGCTGAGGTCCCAGTTTTATCCTTGGTGTGTTAGCCTTGACGCTCCCATTAATGCTGATGGAAGCTGTGTAGCTAGAGCCCATGCATCAAGTTTAGAAAGCACTCCTTAGGATTAGTTCTGACTCCAGTGTTATAACACAAATCATGATAATATTTTTCTATCTCTGAATTTCATTGGGAAAAATACAATCTAGCCCTATATATACTCATAAATTACCACTGGATTATTCTACTGCTTATGATTATGACCCCATTCTATATAGAAAATAAGGATGTTCTTAAATAATATTTTCACAAAAGTTTTAAAGTAAATAATAATTGTACTTTTTGAACCTAACACTTAAAAAGTTACAAAAAGGTCACAGAAAAGAATTGTTGTCAAATTTATGAATAGAAACCCAATATTACTATAATTAAAACAGAAATATAACATTTTATACACTTTACATATTTATGAACCAAATATCCCCTTAGTGTCTTAAGGTCCAATGCCTGCCATGAACAGAACAGGGAGAAGGTATGCACTAAGATTTGCTCACCTCAGATCTTATTGCAAACTCTATTAGTACTAGTGGAGCGGGGAGGAGGGAGTGCTCAACTGCTTAGAAAACTCATAAAAGGAGGCCAGAGTCAGGAGCCTGAGGTCTCACATTGGTGTTTATATTCTGTTCAATGGCCAAAAAGAACACACCCGACTCTCTCTCATTGGCCTATAAATGTTTACTCCCAGTGGAAAGAGGACAAGGCAAGACCCCTCTAGGCTTATCATCAATGACAAAAAAAAAATAATAACCCAAGCAGAATGTCAAAGATAAGCAGATTTTATGAATAGAAGATAGCAGATTTGTTGCTAATAAAACAAATTTTAACAGCTTCCATGGACCTAATAGTAAAAGCAGATGTGGGTTTTAAATGAGTAATTTCTCTACATTACAGAAAACTCACAAAATACAAACCAGAAAAATGGCAAATATGAGCCATCTATATAATCCACCAATAAATTCTATTAATGATCTGATAGACATGCTCCTTGATTCACCAGGTACTTATCGAGCAACTACTGTGTGCTGTGCTCTGACCTTCTTGCTAGGAGCTGAAGATAGTGATGAATGAGACAGAGTCAATATTCTCATGAAATCTACAGTGAATCCATGCAAATTTTTGAAAGACAGGCTCCATATGATTCTACTCTACAGACTTTTATAGAAGCCAACCAACCAGAAGCTCTGCCAAATCTGTATCTGCTCTGTGCCTCTCCAGACATCGCTTACACTTGAGCATACATTTGACTGCTTTTTGTAACACTGACCTCCTAATAATCTTTAGTCAAATAAATCTGAGCCCATCCAGAAAGCAATCTTTCTGAGGACATGACACTGAATGATAGTGAAAAGGCAGATTTCAAAACTGCTGTGAGGTCCCCATCCACAATCTTTTTCATAAATGTTTAAGTGCTAATGTTCATGACTGAATATGTATTTCCCAGTGTAGAATCCGAGTAAATACTATACTTGGTTTTGCTTTTTTTATCACAGGGGCTCAAACAGCATCTCTTCATGAAAAACATGAAGGGGAGTGCATTTTGCTCGGACTTTATTTTCGTTCTTTTCAACATCTTTGATTGAATCTTCCGAGAATAACAGCAAGTTCCATTGCTCCTGCATCTTGCTAACATGCTCATCTTATGATGAGCAGTGTGTCCTGGGGCTTTAAAATAACCACAGAACATGTCTTGGAAAGGAGAATTTCCTAGAGCTGAAGAGAGCCATTCCCACAGGCAGGAGCTGTAGCAGGGAGTCTTCACCCCGCTGTGCTGGGCCAGAGCCAAGGCTTAGGGTATGTTAGAGTGTACCCCCTAGCAGGCCTCATCAGAGAGCACACCATGTGGTCATGGTGCAAACTCCAGACACCTTTTATTTATTTATTTATTTTCAGAAAGAAATAAAAATGTACTAAGTTTGTAGGAAAGCAGATATTAAATGACCACACAGAGGTTGTATATATGAAGAGAAACCTAGGAAAGACTCTCACTCCACATAAGCAACTTTAGACACCTTCCCATTACACACTACCATGGACTTCTTTCCTGCACAATGACAGGTAGGAAACCATTTCTATGACTTGGAAATACATGCCCACCCAAAACTGTATTCTAGTCACATTTCTGACTTCTTCCCATGTTTCTACAATACCCAGCTCCTGGTGATTGTGTTATTAAGGGGATTTGGCCACAAAAGCCTGACTCCCAATATAAAGAAATACATTGCTTATCATTTCAGGGTGGGTTCCAGGACAGCACAGAAAGCAAGCCTGCACTTCCGTGAGTGTTCACGCTGTGTAGCTGCTGCCAGCTCTAGTCTTTCAGCGTGCTGTGGTTCATGCACACACGGTACTGGTAAGGTATTTCCTATTGCTCTGTGAAACAGCAATACCACACATAGCAGAGATTTGCAAGAGTTTTTTTTTAATTTGGTAATATTGGCCAATAACAAAAGGAAGGCCATAGATTTTTCCCTATAATTTTTTTTTTTTTTTTTGAGGTAGGGTTTCACCTTAGCCCAGGTTGAGCTGGAATTTACTACGTAGTCTCAGGCTGGTCTCAAACTCATGGCGATCCTCCAACCTCTGCCTCCCGAGTGCTGGGATTAAAGGCATGCGCCACCATGCCTGGCCCCTAGAGATTTTATATTGTATTATGGCACTGAGGAATAAACAAGTATTCTTGTCATGGTGTCTAGCCGATTGAATAAATGCCAAAAAGGATTTGGTAACTTTTTATTTATTTATTTACTTTTGGTTTTTCGAGGTAGTGTCTCAATCTAGCCTGGGCTGACCTGGAATTCTCTATGGAGTCTCAGGGTGGCCTGAAACTCACAATGATCTTTCTACCTCAACCTCCTGAGTGCTGGGATTAAAGGCATGTGCTACCATGCCTAGTGATTTGGTGAAACTTATAAAGAGTATTATTTAAAAAATTTTATACTGCATATTATTATGTAGGGTAGTATAGTCTTTTAAATGTTTAAATATGCATTACATGTATCATATTATATTCATATATATTCATATATATTTATATATGAATACATATTCTGTAACAAGATTTTTTTTAAAAAATGTAACATGTCCTAGACAAGTTTTTGGTCTCCACATATAAAATTATGATATTTTTCCTAAGCAGTATAATTTCCTACAGTAAACTAAAACCATTTCTGTTTTGAAGTTGGGGCAATTATAGGCAATGCTAAAGTGGATTCACCTTAATATTTTTTGTAGCGTAATATTCTCCAAACTGGAATTAGTCATTTATAGTAGATGCTAACTTGCTCACTTTTGCAGTGTCTTCCAGAAGATGTTAGAATCATACAATTCCACAAGGAGCATGAACTCTTCTGTGTTCTCACCAGTATTTGATGCTATCAGTCTTTTCAGTCTGGAACAGTCAGTGAGGCAAAGGATTCCTTGCTGTTATTAGTCTGCAGTCTTTTCATGTCTCCATTGGCCATATCTGGGGGTTTTGTGGTGACATTACCATTCATACCTTTTCATTATGTTCTTTTGGATGTGCTTTTTCCTTAGGAATTGTATCACTTTGTATTGTTTGGCTACTGATCCTTGGTTTGTGCTAGAAATAGTTTCTACCATCCTATAATTTATCTTTTAATGTTATTCATGGCGTCTTTTGTGGTACAGAGAAACAAATTTTAAAGTAATCACCTTTGCAAGTCTTTTATGATTCTTGGTCTTCTGTAAACCACGTGAAAATCAAAAGGTTCTTTTCTGCTATTTCTAATGTTGGTAGCAATGTTTACCATCCTTAATTCTTTGGCTCCTGAGTTAATGCATTAAAGAATTCTGTTTGATGCACTTTTGGCATTCTACATAAAAACATACTCTTTGTGCAATATTTTTTCGATAACTCAAATTCATCTTAAAATCCCATTTTAAAGTATAAACCTGGATTTCTAGGACTTTGAGCCAAGGTAATTTGGAAGCCAACTTAGAAAGCCAAAGGCTGTGGATGGCTTTCCTGAAGCAGGAAGGGTTGATTTACCATTCTGTTTTTAGGAATAATTTGTTTACTACACTCCACTGAAAAAGAATTTTTCAAAAGGAAAGAGGCTGACAGTATCTACTTTGTATTTGTGATTCCCAATCCACATGAAAAGTAGAGATCTGGGCTCATCTCACTTACCTTACATTTTTGGCTAGTAAATACAAAGAAACAGAAGCACAAGTTCAAATTCTGGGTTCATCCTCTTGTGAACACTGAGCTTCAACAAGTCATTCCTTTCCATTTTTGAAATAGCTCCAGTGCCTCTCCCACAAGATAAAGTCCAGTGATGCAGGTCACTCAGCCAGCACAGTGTCTGCATCTCAACTTACATCTACCTCCTGTGGACAAATGCCCCCTCACGCCCACATCACAGCATTCTTCAGAGAGCTACATAATGGCTGTGCACTCCTTAGAAGACAAAGTATGTGCAATTTGCAGTGAATAGAAAGGGTTGACTTTAGCTGGGGCAGAAGCTTATGAGAGACTGAAGAAAAAAGAGACAGAAAGTAGGCCTAAAATTTAAGTAACAGAAAAACAATTCTAAAATGAATTGAAAAAAAATCACAGGTTCGTTAATGGAACTAATGTGTTGTACAGTGATTTTCATTTTATCAGATTTCTGGCAAAGAGTTTTTGGACTGTGGTTAATTTTAATCCCAATTTGTATTGGCCACCACTGACCCTCTGAAAGAGCCTCCTTATCAAAGACAGCAGAGAACTGGATCCATAGCTGAGACTATCTAGAATTTCCAAAGATAAATTAAGACTGTGAATGCAACAAATAGCCTGATTGTAAGAGACAAGAGACTTGTGTATCCAACACTTGCAGAGGATATACAAATGGAAAATAAAACCAATAAAAATATTACAAGCAACCAGCAAAATGCAAATTAAAATCACAATGAGATTTCAGTACTTACTTATTAAAATGGTCAACATCAAACAAGAAAAGACTGACAGTTCCAAGTGCTAACAAGAAAGCAAAGCAACATTGTTGGTGGGAATGCAAAATGGTGAACTTCCACTACACTAGGAAGTTAAATATATACCTTATTCAACCATATGGCCCAGAAATGCTACTCTTAAGCACTGGGTCTAGAAAACAGTAAAACTATGATCTTTAAAAAAAAAAATGCACATGAGTACTTATGTAGCAATTCTATTCAAATATTGAATCACCTCAAATGTCCCTTAGTAGTAGAATGGGTGAGCAAACTGTGATATGGCTCTATACTGGAATACCACTAAACAATCAAAAGGAGTGACATATTAGTACTAATCTCAAGAACATTGTGTCGTATAAAAGTAGTCCTCTCTAAAGGGTACACATGCATGATTCTGTGTATGTAACATCCCCATCCAGACAGGAAAGAGAAAAAGCAGTGGTTGTCACAGGGGTACAGAGGACATAACACCAAGGAGGAGGTGTTGGAGACCAGGACACGTTTTTGTATCTTGACTCTGGCAATGGTTTCATGAATTCATTTCAGTGTATCAAACTGGTAGAACTCCACCCAAGAGTTAATTTCACTGTGTTTAATTTTATTTAATTATTTAACTTAATAGTAGTCTAGTTAAATATTCCATTTATTTATTTATTAAACTAGACTGAATACATGCTATCATATACAAAATGGCTCAAGGCCAGTCACTTCTTCCTCCTAACCTAGAGGTCATCTCTCAAGCATGTTCAAACACATACATAAAACAATAATGAAAAATGAAAGTAACAGCAACCAAAACCCTTTATCTTCTGCTTGTGTTTTTACTGGATGGATTGTTATGTTCCTCCACCACTTAGCATCACCATTTTCCCATGCTGAGAAGATTTTCCATACTTGCAGAGTGTCAGCAAGTATGCCATGTGTGATTTCTCGCTAGCCTGACCTCCACCTCAGTGTCTGGAGCAACTGAACATGAGGCCACCTATAGCCAGCTGGTTGCCAGAACCTTTGAATGTCTAGCAACACCTTAGCCACCACCAAATGACTACTCCTCCCCAAATCCATGTTTTTATTTACTTGTCTTTGGGGGGAAAGCTGTCTTTAACCCCGGGACCCAATTTGGAGGCAAAAGAAATAATTAGAGCTGACATTTCTAGGGTTAAACGTCAAGTAGGAGAAAGAGCTGAGAAAGGAAATTCCCCAGCTCCTTAGTAATGAAAAGCGGAGGGTATACCTTCTGTGGCTGTCTGTGCAAGGCTTTCACATCCGTGTGTCAAGGGTTTTTCAAACTGACAACTTGCAAATTTGAAATACAAAAATGCCCAAAGCGATATTTTAGTGGCTCAGGGAAACTCTTGTGTGGGAAAAAGAATTCTAAAGTGAAACGTCTCTTGAAATCACACAGGGCCTGACCACGATACTCTAATTATGCTAATTGCTTCAATGCCCTTGCTTTATTTATGCTGAGCAGCTAAGATAAATAAAGGAAAATTGCTTTGGATCTAACTGTATTCATATCAGAATGCAAACTAGCCTGTGTTTGTTATGTGATTGCTGATCTGTTTACACTAAATTCTGCAGGTAATTGCAGTTTTGATTGCACATTTATTTCTAGCTGCACAGGTCCCAGGACTAGGTCTGTCTGTTTTTATAATTAAACCGTTTTGTAATATCTAAACTCACTAAAGAGCAAAATGATGCTTTAAGAATTTACATATTTTATGCATTAAATATGATACTTTGGTGAATGGTGACAAAAAGGGGGAAAAAGTATGTTTGCCACTAAAAAAAAAAAAAAAAAAAAAAAAAAAAGTTGGACAGCATATTCTGGATTTGAAGAAGCTTGAGACATCTGTTCCAAGGCCTGTTCACTGAATGGGACAGATGCCTGGTGCCTCTCTGGAATCTGTTCTTCAACACATAGTTTTTGAACTTTTCAGTTGCAACTTTCATATTAGTAAAATATGTTAATAGAACATGCTGCCACTTGGTGATTCCTGAGACAATGGGACAGTATTTACAGTCCAGCGAAATAGTTATGAGTATGCCCCTTATTCAGAGGTGAAAACCCCAGAATTCATATGCCTTTGCTTTCTGTTCTGGATCAAGCTTCTGGATATATCCACTGTGGTCACTGGTCTTAGTGTAGAATTCAGTTATGGTGACTGCTTCTTTTAGATTCCTTCCACATCTACATGGGCGTGGGGAATACCACACATGCATACATCCAGAAAAGAACCTCTCTCCTCAGGACTCTCATTACTTTCACATCACAACAGTAAAATGCTGGATAATGTCACTGCTACAAATGTATGATTGTATCATTTCAATATTGCTTCTTCATCTGTCATCACATTCTGAAAGTGCAATTCAGTCTGACCTATTTTAATTGAAAAGTTAGTATCAGTCTATACAGACTAGGATACAAAGCTCTTTAACCTAGATTCTGCTCATGAAAAATCCTCTAGTATGAGCTTATTTTGTCTAAAATACCCCTGAGGCATGCTCTCAATAAATAGAGTCTAGTTTTAGTACCCTGATGGCATCTTTCACTTTCTTCCTGCCATAGGAGAGATAAAAGGAGTTGAGAAACTGCTAAGACACATGAAATGCCTTGATTGGAGTAAGCTATCTGAGAAAAGTAGATTTTCCTTAGTGGTAACAGAAGAGTATGATGGCCCCATAGTGGCTGAAGCAAAGAAGGATGAACCATGGCCACTGAAAGACCACCAAAGTCCTCCATCATTTCAAGGAAACATGCAATCCAAATGTTAAAATGTTCATATTCTCCCCTTACATAGCTGTGCTGTTCCAAGTGGAGCTTTGGAGAAAGGGCAGGTCCAGCAAGAATCTAAGGTCAGATGGCTCTGGGTATGAATATAGGATGCCTCATTTTGCCACATGACCTTGAAAAAACTGAGAGAAAAGTGACCACAAGGCTCAGGAGTCTCTGCAAGTCTATTGTGAGAATTGAATGTTGAGCATGTGACCAGTGTTCAGCAGGACAAGGATTATGAGTTCTTTATGGTGATGTTGCTGTACTTGGAGATAAATCCTCTTAGGTTTTCCAGTGACTTCAGTCACCACTCAGGTCTGTGGGAGTTGTACACTGCATTATGACAGGACACACTGACCATATAATCTTCCTTTGCTACAGCATGCAGCACACAACATGAGGTGGGAGCTTGGGTCAGATGCATACTTGTGACAAAAGCACAGCAATTTTTAAGGGAGCTTACTCCCAGCAAAGTGCTCTGTTCATGTGGCATCCTCCAGCGCTGTAGCCATGTCAGGTCATACTTCCTCCTCTCTGCTTTTCTACCTGCTCAGTCAGCCTGTGCACAGAGTATGTTTCCATACTTCTCACAAGACCATGAGCAACCTTGAGGCTTGGATGGGTCTTATTTATGTCCCCAGAGCACTGCCTGGCACTTGCTATACGGAGGGGAGAGATGCACAAATGCCCAGTGTGACAAGGAAGTTGGGCTCTCCCATCAGGCAAGCGCTGGGAAGAAGCATGCTGAATGCTCTGAGTCATGGTCCCTTCTTTACCAAGACAAACCAACAAAATTAAGATAGTTCTTTACTGTTCAGAGACATATAAAGAAATGCTGTACTCACAGGAATTGTTCTCTTGAAGGGAACAATCCTGCTGAAGAGAGCTGATGGAATGTAGACAAGGCACTGTTTGCTGATGAAAAGGTGTGGCCAGGATTTAAGTTCTTGAAGCTGGGTACAAGATGAAGACTACTATATCCCTTGTGGTTTCTGTTGAGACACTATTTTGAGCTTTTGCCCCCTCCTGGCGGGCAAGTCAGAGTACAACATCTAAAAGCCCCTCAAAACCCAGAGTTGCTCAAAAGGAAGCCCCAAATATAGTGTCAGGCAGGAAATAGAATTCCCATACTTTTTAAGCACCAGCTTTGGTCTCTTATCTCTTGAAAAACTGATTAGTAAATGATTAGGAAAGCAGAACTTTGTGGGTATTTATTCTTTCTTCTTCCTACAGAAATCCTAATTTTTTACATGAGATACAATAACATTTTTTTCCCAAAGGAAATCACATGGCCACATTTCTGAGGAAGATCTAACACATTGACTATTTCGTTTCAGGGACTTGTCAGAGACAAGACAACTCATGCCAATCATATAGTATGCTGGTAGTTAAGTCCCCTGATAGCAAGGCTGGATGTGTGCTCTGGCATCTAAGACAGATGGTTACAGGGTACAGTGCAGGCCAGAAAGGGGTTCACTTCCATGTCTTGCCATTTGGAGAGTAACTGTAATTCGACCCCTGAAAACTAGTCATGCCCCAGCATTTGTCCCAGCTGGTGGAAGGTCAGAGCAGAGAAAGCAGATGAAAGTCACAGTCAAGGAAGAAGGAATGTTCTTCAACAGCTGTGAGTCCATGGAGAGAATGGAAAAGCCTCCTCTTCCATATATAACTGGGAAGGCATTGCTCCATTGAAAATCTGCATGGGAGGAATAGCATTTATGGTAGTTTTCCTACAAAAATGGATAATCTGATTTTATTCTTTTGCAGGATTTACATAGCAGGTGCTGAACAGTCACTTGGTGAACAAAAGCTAAGGATGGGTTTTGCTTTTGTAATGAAAATGAATGAGGAGTTTTCAATGGAGTAACATCAGCAACACATGACAACTAATGGGGCTGGGTAGCCCATCTATTCTTCGGCTTTAAAGATGTGTCTTGGCTGAGAGGGAGAATGGAATGGGCCTGCAGGGCCTCCAGCCACTGCAAAGGAACTCTAGATGCATGTGCCCCCTTGTGTGCCTGGATTTACACAAGTTCTGGGGACTCAAACCTGGCCTGGCAGACTTTGCAAGCAAGGCTTTACAATGGCTGAGATGTCTTTCTAGCCCTAGGCTTCTCTCTTAATGTGAACAATCTACCTCTCTCCAGTGTCTTATTTATGGTGTGGGTACTTTAGGGAAAATACTAAATTGCTGAGTATCCAAAATGAAGCATTGGTAAGTTTCCTTAATACGTATTCAGTAACTACTAGTTTGACCCCTCATCTCCTTGTTCCTCTCTGTTAAGCCATAGCAATGTCTTGTCAGTTGACCTCCCATAACTAACAACTCCTTAATTCACCGATGGCTTCCTTCATTGTTTTTGAGCATTAGCTAAGAAGGGCTCAGTGTTCAGCAGAAACATCTTCTACATGGGATGTTTATGCTGTACTTATAACCAGACCCTACTGCCACCACATTTAAAAATACATACAACAGGCCTTTAATTATTAAAATAAACAAAACTTAGAACTATAGCCACAGTTTTAGAGCCTATATAACATATAGGATATTTTATGTTAAGAAAAGGAAAGAGAAAATTATACAGTTTTTTAAAAATTATATAAACAGACTCAGTATATTGTGGGTTTATCCACTGATAATTCCTTCCCAGGACTGTCAGCATCTTCAAATCCAGCTGGAGTATAAATGAAAGAAAATCATTTATATCTGGTAGTTACAAAAGGTCATGAGCAAAGAAATCCATTGCAATGCCTCAGCTGAGTCTAAGGCTGGAATACTGGTAGGGAAAAAACATGGAAAATGACATCAAACTACATTTGCCTTTTATCATTGATTATATCAATCTCAGATTTTTAATCTCTTTCTTTTGCATCTCACCTTACATTTTTTATGTGGTCTTTATTCATTCATTTATGTTTTTGGTAACTTGCCCCCCAACACATTTTTTTTTTTGTCTCTTCTCACTTCTTTTTGTCATAGTCCTTTACTTATTTTTATAATCACTATTTCTCTTGAGTGCTCACTATTACTAATCTTGGCCTGAGAGCTAAACAGAAAACAGATGTTTCTGGCCTGCAGACTCTTATGCTACCACCTACATCACACTGAAATGTGGGCATATTTGTGTGACAGCTACATAATTATATTAGACAATATATTTCAAAAACAACCCATCCTTCTTATTAGGTTTTATGTACTGTGTGACTTGAGGACTGGGAAGCTTCTTTGCTAATAAAGATAGGTGGTGCCAGTCCCTAGGCTGCACTGAATGATGCTAAGTGCCTTTAGAAGGTCACAAATGTGACAAGAAAATTATTCTTTGGGTGACATAAAGATTCAGCATATATACACCCCCCCACACACACACACCTGAAATGGTCCCTTTCCCCTAGAACCTATCACTATGCTCTGTATGCTCTGGCACTGTAGTTGGCAAGTACATTGAAATGAACTGGAACTAAACTCTATCTTCCTATTTCTGAGCCATTATTACTAAGATTTGTTAACACTTATGAAAAATTACAGTAAAATTCTCAAAATATTATAATGAAGTCAATTCCATACAAATATAATCTGGTATTACTGATACAGAACAATGATTCAAAAATACTATAACTTTGAATTTTACTACTATGCTAAAAAATAAAATTATAAAACATCTATTCACTTAGCCTCTGACCACATCAGCACCTTTGAGATTTTCATGATTTTTTTTTTAATGAGGACTGAATGACTTTTTAATGTTAGCACCAAACTAGGCTATTGAACTCTTTTTGTGAAACATATTTCTACATTGAGCTTCACACTTAGTATGTATAGCACAATTACTATGTTTTTTGATAGTAGCCAGTTGAATGATATATAATGGATAATATGATGTGTGAATTCTATACCCCTACCAAATTCTTACATTTAAGTATTAACTACAATTTCCTTAAGATGTCACCTTATTTGGAAATAGATAGTGTGGAGAGTGAGGCTAAGATTGGCTTAAGTATGTCAGGCCATTATAACAGTGTGATTTGAGTACCTCTTAAATGAAGAACTTGGACATAGATGACAGACAGAGAAAGATATAGGCACAAGAATAATGCCAAACAAAGATAAAGGCAGAAACTGAGGTAATGCAGCTATACTCAAAAAAATTTAGATTTCCAGAAAAGTTCTGGAAGCTTAGAGCCAGGCATAGAAAAGATCTTCCCTCATTTCCCTCAGAAGGACCTGTCCTTTCTTCAACTTCAGAGTTCTGATGATTGGCACTATGAGGTAACAAATTTGTTGAGTCAGCCAGCCAGTGTGTGGGACTGTCACAGAAACTCTAGCAAATTAATAAGATTTCATTCTATTACTAAAGGAGGATTGAGGCATAGCAACGATAGGACCATAAGCTTTGGACTCAGGAAACTAGGTTTGAATCTCAGTTCTGCTGCTTACTGATTAATTAAAGCAAGTCAGTATTTGGGTATCAACTCCCTTTTTTATGTAAAAATAGAGAGAACTATGTCTACTTTATTAGGCTGCTGTTAAAATGCTCACTTAATCAATCTTTAAGCACCTTATGTATGTGGGTACTTTTTGTAGTGTTGGACCTAGCTCCTGCCCTTAGGGAGTGACAGATAACATTGCAGAACAGATGCACAGGCAATTAAAACTCATGTTAGGTATAACATAGAAAAGAATGGAGTATGGCCATAGAGAGTGAGGGGGCCTTGGAGAAAGGGGAACGTACAGTGTGGTGTGTTCATATCATCTTTCTGAGGGAGTTATACTTAAGATCTTAACTATTTAAAATAGCATAAAGCTCCCTATATTCCATCTAAAACAGAATAGAGATTTGGGTAAAGAGAGTTATATGTCTAGCACTAGGATCTATTTTCTGGGGAAATAACTGGACCCATTAATTAGCAGTCAAGGTCTTTCACGATTACTTCTCTGACCTTAATCTAAGACTATAGTCTATTGAGGTGGAAGCCCTATAAGGCAGCTCCAGCATGCATCAATGGCAGGAGTTGACTTGCCTCTCTGAAATAAAGGCTTATTTCCCTGGTCTCTCCTAGACCATAGTCATTTTACAACATCCAGGCTTTCCCCTTCTTTCCAATAATATGATTCCAGAATCAAATTAGACTGTTTTATATTTTATATTTATATTTTACATAACTATCCATAAGATTTTTATCCTCATACCTCTGAGTGATGCTTCTTTTTTTCAGTCTTCCCCCACCATGGCAAGCATACTTATGCCAGACCATCCAGATGTATTCATGAAGCATTTTTGAACTTGACCAGGAACCTTCCTCATCTGAATTCCAGGATCCATCCCAAAACATATTTCAGTCTGCCTTCATTTACTCATTTTATATGTTTTGCTTCTTTCTTCTTCCTTCCTTCCTTCCCTCCCTCTGTGCTTTCTTTTTTTTCTTTTGTTCTTTCTTTCTTTTTCGGTCTCTCTGTCCCTCTTTTCCTTCATCTATCCTTCCCTCTCTTTCTTCTTACTTTCTTTTTCTTTCACAGTGCTGGGATCAAACCTAGGGTCTTGAGCAGACCAGGGAAGCATTCTATACTAAGCTGAATCCTCCCTAGCCCTTCTTTTTTGAGCTGGTTTTTTTTTTCTATGTGGCCCAGGCTGCTCTATAACCAGTGATTCTCCTACCCTCACCTCTCATGCGGGGCTTACAGGTATGCTTTAACGTTCCCAGTGGTATGCTTCTTTTCTATTGATTACAGCTGCCTTGAGGGCAGGGGCTTTGTCTAACTGTTTTCAGTGCTGAGAAGACTGTAATTCCAAATACGGATGGAACCGAGTTACCACACAGCTCATGTCTTCAAGAACATTCTAGCAAAGTGGCAAAGTTAAGACCTTTATCTCAGACATGATTACTAGACATAAGTAGCATATATAACTTATATGTGGCTATAAGATACTTAGATAAGTAATAAGTTGAGTATGTACCAACTGACTGTCTTTCAATTCTCCTACCCAGCCAGCACCATTCATTCTTTGTTTATCTCAGTAAGCACAAAACACACCCGTGAGAAAGTCATTTTCCTTGGCATTTCTAACCTGCATGGTTGGTAACACATGGAAACAACAGCACTACAAAAATGGCTAACACTCCTTTTCTTCTCTGTTCTGCCATAAAAGGCAATTACCGCATTTTAAAAATGTGTTTTCTAGGTTCTTATATGTTCATCTGAAGAATGAAGATCCTGTGTCCTACCTTGTCCATATTTTCCAGGTCAGGAGCCGCCTCTATTACACCGACCTCAGTGCACAGGGGCAGCTAAGAGGAGAGGCACTTTTATTATCTTGCTATAATACAGGGAAGGTTTCTGAAAATATTCCTGCTCTGCTGCTACAGGTATTTGGAGAGGAACATTTCTCACCTCCAGGGATGCAGCTCCATTGCTGCATGGAATTGCAGGTGAACCCTGCAACAGTGGCTGTGCCAATTCAGGTAACACTGACTACCAGGAAGAAAAACAAAAATGAAAACAAGGAATAAGGATTCATATCCAATTTTATAATTACATTTGCTGGCCATCTGAAATATGATGATATTTCATCCCCTGAAATATACCACATGTCACATCAATTTCTGAAGAAATTGTCCTCTAAACAATTTTGTCTGCCCATACGTTTATGGATTTTTTACCACAAGGCTATGTCAAATACGAGCACTTAATTCAGAGCAAACACTGTGTGCGTGTGTGTTTTTAAAGGCTTCTAAACCATATTAAATTTTCATTCATATAGGTACACAGAGACACATATTAAATAAACCCTCTACAAGAGTAACCCGTCTAGAAATGCAGCCAGAGACTTCCAAAGGGCCGAATTTATTACAAATTAATCAAATAGGTAAGATGGATCGTAATGGATATTTCAGCCAATGTAAACCGAGAGGAAAAAAAGCACCAGCAGCAAGTCAAGAGCCAAATGTTTCTGTTTTGATTTATTTAGCATTTCCAAGATGTTTCTTCTGTGGGGAACAATATGCAAGGCATTGGAAATTCAGAAGGCACATCTTTTGTGTACCATAAAAATGTGCTGCTAACCTACAATACCCTTATAGAAATACAATTCAATAAGAAACTCAGTTGGGAAGATGTCTCAATAGAACAACATGAAAAAAAATGGTCAATACAAGAATGATTTACTTTACTTTTACAAGGGATTTCGATGCCATGAATAGAATTGCCTTTGGAACTTATAAAATAAAATCCAGATAAACAGAGAGTCACATTCTTAATTCTTACACATCTCTAATGTGTCTTTTTTTTTTTTTAAAGCAGATCATTGCATCAAATCACCCCTTATATCAAGCCTATCTCTTGAACAGTGTCATGGCACTCAGCCCTGGGGCAAAGATAAGTCCTCCACATTGTCACGTGCAGCACACACATATTCAGCCACATCACGCTGAATGGGAATACAGTACTTTGTAGCAACAGAACTGACTCCCGTAGAATACCTTGAGATACTTATCAAGCTGTTAAAGGAGACATCAATCTTTTGTCTGTATTGCCCTTGACACATCCTCAAGGAAAGTGTCTACAAATTCTTTGTCTGGTGAAGAACCCTCAGACCTCTTAGGTCTGATGTAGGTTAAGTGGCCTGCAGATATCCCCAGAATAGAAAAGTACCTTAAAGATGGTAGCCTCACTTACTAGAAACAAACACAATGAAAGCACAAATTCATAATATCCTGTTTATTTGAAGAAAGCATCAGTGGAAGGCAGAAGTGGTGGATAATACTGGTTTTGTATAGGAAAAAGCTGGAATTCTAGCTTAAAACTTATCAGATACAACAATAACCTCTACAAACCCAACAAGGGTAAAATGTATAAAGGTAAATTACCACATTATCATCCAATTATCATTGCTTGTTTTGTCAAGGGTAAATGACTCTCCGGCAGCGCTCAGCGTTTGTTTATTGATTGGTGCAGACGGTACCCAGTGCTGCCCCCACCCCCGCCCAGCCGTCCTGTCTCACCTCCCATTCCACAGCAGCATCGCTACTGACCATTTCATTAAGCATTGCAAACTCCTGCCCATTTCACAGGCATGAAGGAAACAGATAAATTATTACAGATTATTGTGCACTGCACAAGAAATATAGTGCTATTCTTTCTAAAAATACAGGAAAAGCACCATTGTTACAACTGAAATTTGACTCAATTCACAGACTCAAAACATTTATCACTCATTTCTTCTGTGCACTGGATTCTCCATGCCATCACCTGACAGAACACACAAATCTCCTCAGGATAAGCATTTCCTCTTTCACATTTTTCTTCCCATAGATAAATCACAGTAAACATCCTCTTCTTATTTCATCACAGATTTTTATAAACAAGACAAAACTCTCTCAACAGATTGAACAGAACAACCAAGCTTGGACAGTCAAGTGGCATCGCAACATCTGAGATTAAGAGAGCACATTTCATCTCAAAGGGCTTTCTTGGCATAAACAATCCATGAGGGTCCCCTTATCCACGAATGCAATGGGGCCTCCTATGAGGCACAGAAATATACAACCCAGAGAGATGCTCTCTTATTCCGGTGGGCAAAGGAAATCAACCTATCTGTGGTAATAATGGTAGCTCAGAAATCCAGCCCCAAGTGGTCCCCTCAAAACTGGCAACTGACGATGGTATTAGATGGTTACTTTGGAAGTCCTTTGGTTTACCCACCAACACAACAACCCATTTAACCAAAAGTCCAAGAAAGAGGCTGGGAGAAGATGCTGCAGGCAGTTGTGGTGGGGGTAGGGAGGGGAGGGCTCATTTCTGAATGGGGCTGCATTACTGCTCCTGTTAACAATCTGAGGAATCTGGTACGATTGGGGATTACTGCTAGGCTCCTTGAAGAATAGGCAGGTGAGACTAAGTACCCCTAGTACACACATGACAGAAACCCAGAGAGCAGAGAGGAGCTGGAACAGTGGAGAACACAAAGAGAAACAGAACTCAGAGAGGGTCTGAGAGTTCTGTGATGGCAGGATGGGAAGTGAGGGGAGCAGTCACAAGAAATAGATCAAAAGAGAAACTGGTACAAAAGGAGAATCAAATCAAAGAAAGCTAAGACTGCTGGAAGCTGGTGAGTCTGAGCTACAAGAGTGGAGTGACCAGAAACTAACTGTGCGGCACTTCTATGCTTCCTTAATTCTGTGCTCAATGTAACTTGTGAAAGCGATGATGTATGACACAAGGGTATAAGAGTCAGATGGGTTGGGAATCAGAAAGTACCAAGCTAAGATCAAGAAGATGTAAGGAATTTTATTATTTATTATTTCACACACATATTCATCCCATTCAAGTATGTGTATGAGAATCTGCTATTGGCTGGGTGCTGAAAATAAAATACCAAGACCAGGACTCAGCCCCTCCCTTTGTAGATGGATGACTGTGTAGCCCATTACTGGGAGTTCTGAAGTGGAATTGGAACACTAAAGAGAAGGTGTCAGCCAGGCATGGTGGCACACACTTTTAATCCCAGCATTAGGGAGGCAGAGGTAGGTGGACCACTGTGAGTTCCAGGCCACCCTGAGACTACACAGCGAATTCCATGTCAGCCTGAGGTAGAGTGAAACCTTACCTTGAAAAACCAAAATAAATAAGTAAATAAAGAGTGCCAATTCTGTTGGCATGAGAACCTGACATAAGTCCTAAAGAATTTGTAGGAATTAGCTAGAGAGATAAAACAGGACCGAGGTAGGAGAATATATTCTAAGTTAAGAGATTATTTTAGCAGAGCAGAGATATGGTGACATATAACAATATTTTTAGCATGTTTATATCATATTTATATATACCTTATGTGGAATATATAGGTTTGTCCACTTTTCATCTCTCCCTCTCTGTTTCCTCCTATCCCTACCCTTCTCTTCTTTTCTTCCCTCCATCTCTACTTCCCTTTTCTTCTTCTCTCCCTTCCTTTTTCTTTTTTTACTCCCATTCCTTCTCTCATTTCCTTTGTGTGTTAGGGATGGAATCCATTGCCTTACACATGTTGGGTAAGTGCTCTACCCCTGAGCCACACCTGCAGTCCAATGGTGAATGAGTGAGAAGAGAAGCAGATCCACTTTAGAGTGATGAGGTATTGTAATGCAGTGGTGACAAATGCTTTTCACTTTTGAATTTGGAACCCATGGTTGATTTCACAGGAATAGACAGTGAGTGCTCAGTAGGTCAGGCTTAAGCATTATCTCAATTCACACTTATGCCAACACTTCCAATCTTAATACCAGACTTAGTTATTCACTTTGAATTTAAAAACATTCCTTACCTCTGCCATCCAAGCAGAGCAAGTAAATCTCAGAATCCTTATCCCTGTTACTCAGTAATAGCAAATGATACATCCTTTTATGCTTTTATCTTTCCTGACTGTTTGCTTCCCAGTCCTCAGTAAAACCTTCTCTCTTTGCCTACATGCCTGCACTCAGTAAATGGTGAACTTCACTGGGACTTCTTGTCTTATCATGGAAAGTATTCCCTAGCTATTTCATCTGTTATTCCCCAAGTGAGCAATGTTACCTTTGCCATCATTCAGAAGTTGTTTGATATGGTTTCTCTTCATGTTTTCTGGCACATAGTGGATGTTGGACAACTTTCTGAGACTGGCAGGAGGGCATCTATATTGTATAGGGGGCAGCCAAATGAGAAGAGCTCAGGATTTGAAATGTGATTTGTTCTGCCATTATGTTTTTACTGAACACCTGTTGCATGCCAAGTGTTATGCTGCATGGTGGGAATGAAGATATTGATGGAAAATAAACAGCTTCTCTGTGTAACATGTGTTCATAGTAAGGTGTGGGTAGGCAGGATGGGTCAATGTATAAATATATAGTGGCAATGTAATGTGGTATATGTATTTAAAGACATCAGCCTAAGATGTCTGTGAAAATAATTTGAAAATATCAAGATGCAACTCCTCCCTTTTGTTCATCCCACCATGCCTGAGTAGATGGACTCCTGTTGAGTCCATTTTCCAGGAGGGGTGGTGGGAATGATGCACACATGGAAGTGGTGTGCTATCAGGAGCAAAGAGGTAGTCTGCTAACAATCCCTACATTAATCGATATCTGAGTTCAGTGTTGAAGAAGCAGCTTCCCAGGTGATGAAGGAATAGACTCAGCAGAGACTAGGAAACAGAAAACAGCAAGTTCTCACGAAAAGCGTCCTCTGTGATGATCCCACCACCAGTCTCTCAGGACAATGAAAAGAGCTAACTTCACATGGTGTGAAGTGCAAAAGCACTGTGAAAATTTAATATGTATCATTATTATCTCTTCACAGCCTTCTCATGAATAGGAAATGACCGTGAGGAAATCTCTCAGGAATTTACACCCGTTTTCTAGAGATTGATGATCTTTGCTTGAGGACAAGTAGAGAAGAACCCATTGGAAATACAGTGAAGATATGCCAAATATAATTATCTGATTTAGAAGGTGACCAGTGATATGCACATAAATGTGTTTGTGTTTGTTCTCTCCACACCACTGGGGATGAGTGAACACAGGAAGTCCACAAGAATCTAATCCAAGAAGCCAGCAACATCAGAATTGTTTGATATTTATTTGCTTCCCCTATTATATTTAGTATATTTAGCTCTTTTGTCTTGGTAGATAGAAAACTAAACATTTCCATGTTAGGAGACCAAGATCTGAGTATAGAAAGCAGATAAGTGAGTTTGATAATAGTGAAATGTTTTCCTCGGCCACTGATCATTTTGACTCTACAAACCCTGTATTCTGAAGGGTCCCTAAAATTAAAACAGGGTAAGACAACTATAAGGAACTGTAGGATTTCAACATGCAAACTGTTCATGATCATCCTCCTACTAACGATCACCATCACGAATTTGTACTGATGTCATTGAGAGTTCACAATGCACCAAGATCCAGACTAACAGCTTCACATGTATGTGCATTTGGTAAGCACAATAGCTCCAGAGGCTACTCGGCATCACCAGGCTCACCGTAAGGATGAAGAGGCCGAGGCTCAGTAAGAGTATCTAGCACACCCAAGGACATGCAACACTTTGCTGGCACAGCTGGGATCTGGCCGTGAACCTCACCTCTCTCTACTTACATTTTTGCCCCACTGGAGGAAAGAATTCAAATAGCTATTACCTTGGCCACAACATGCAATTTCCACTGGGAGGATGGGAAGGAGACAGGAGACCTGTGACTCAGCCAATGGTAGAAGAATAAAAACATATCAAGCAAAGAGGACTCTCTCCTTTCTAAACTCACAAGGCTCCTATGAAACCCTTTTAGAAAGCAAAAAGGAGGCATTTAACTGAAAGGTTCTTTTCTATTTCCTTCAATATCAAGCTCACTTTCTTTTGTTTCATTAATGTTGGTGGTGTGCATGCATGGTTACACATGTTTAGTATGGGAACCCATGTGTGCAGGTGTACAAACATGCATGTACATATGGAGGCCAGAGGCCAATGCTGGGCACCTTTCTCAGTTGCCCTACACCTCCTTCTTTGAGACAAGGTCTTCCTTCGAACCCAGAGTTCACCAATTCAACTAGACTAGTTAGCCAGTGAGCTACAGAGATCCCTCTGTCTCTGGCACCTATAATGTCTGCTAACACCATGCCTGGATTTTATGTGGGTGCTAGGATCTGAACCTAGGTCTAAATGCTTACATGGAAAATACTATATCCACTGTGCCATCCCCTCTGTCCCTTGAGCTCACATTCTGATATATGTTTATTAGAATGTTAAGCACATGAGATCTGGAGTTGACGGACTTGTCATTATAGCTTTGACTTTATTGTCCTCATCTGTAAAATGGGCTTGATAAATGCTCACATAGGATACAGAACATATATATACAATCATACTCCTGTACATATCTGTAGGCATGTAGACATGCCCATTCAGAAAACTCTTGCAATGTCATTTTGATCCATTTCATTCCATGTACTGTCCTGAGGGGAAGAGGATGGGATAAGGTTGTAACCAGGATATGGAGGTTCTTATATAGTCTTCAATAATAGACTGGAGGTATGAGGTGAGCATGAAAGGCGCCATTAAGAGTGTCTGTGTGCTCATGACCACATAATGTGAAAAAAAATTAAGAACAGTTGGCCTCAGGAAACCAGAACTCAACTAAAAATGAAGAGACCTGGTTCCTTGTCACTGATGAGCTGTGTGATATTTGGCAAACTGTACTACCTGAACCTCAATTATTTTCTTTATGAAACGATGTGGAAACCAGGCTAAACAGCAAGTTCCTTTTAACTTTAAGCATCTGTAGTTCTAAGCCATCATGGAAAGGGTGTCAGTTCTTGGACAGGTTCTATCCACTGCAGTATTTCCTACTGCTGATGTAGGAGGCTGAATTGAGTCAACAAGAACTGTCACAATTTTAATTGGATTAAAAATGACTTTAATGGGTAATTTATCCAGGAGTTTGTAATAATCATGTAATTAAATAATCACAGGTATGTCAGTTCAATCTTAAAGGTTCTTTTAACAGAGTGGCAAGTATACAGAATGAGGTACAAGATCTTTTTGTCATTTGATAGAGATTGATATCATGATACAATTTCTTATTTCATGTTATAATTTAACATGTAATTCATTAAATTTTGTGGAACTTTCATGATGAGATTAGATAAATTATTTTTATCTCCTAAGAGAATTTGCCTCCTAATCAGTTTAATTATGCCTTTTTAAGAGAAGAACATTCATGGAGAAGAGCAAGGTAACCAATGTGAGCTATCCATATATTCACAGAATAGGTTACTTATCAAAATCAGTATGGCTGTGAAGCAGGTGCAGCTGGGGTGGCCCTGACTCATGACCCAGATAACCCTACTTGGCTGAGAGACTGGAAACTTACATGGCACATTCCTTATCTACTTGAGAGGGATAGAGGTTGAATGCAGGGACAAAGAGGTGAGGGACAAGCAGTCCTGCCCATGTGAAGCTCCCTTGACAAGGCAGTATTCATCACAGCATAGGTCTTCTCCACACACCTGCATGCTGACCTGCAGTCCCTTGTTAATTCAATTCTGAGTGCTTTCAGAGCACATGCAGACAAGTATGCAGACACAGACAAAACTTCACTGCAATCCCATGAGTGAACTCATGTCCAACGGGGATTGTGCAGAGGCCACCAAACTCATTTCACTGGTGACCTCATCATCACTCAGACTAGCCCCCATAGTGTGAATTTATGAGGATGAAAAATTCTTCAACTATTAGTCCTGGGCCTGGGATACATGCTTTTCTTCAAGCCCGGGCATGCAAGATCTTCTCCAAGTAGTTCTGACTACCTCACACCTCCCAATCATTATTTCCTCCTCTATAGAGAAAACATACTCATTGTGCCTGGTAAGTAGACAGACTGACTTTTCATAACAATTCCCATGAAAATGCATGGTGTGAGTTTTTTTCGTTGTCAGAGTACTGGAGTAACCCCAAAAAGCCAAGAAAGAAGAAACCTTCAGCTGCCCCTGTACTTACCCCTTCACTTGTATGAGCATAACCCTTCCTACTTTCTACAGGATAGACTAGGATGATAGAAGGACTTGGTTTTTGCTACTACTTAGCAGTGTGGGCTTGGGTAAGTCATCTGACCTCCCTAAGCTGTAGTTATGTTCAGAATAGAGACACTAACCACACTAATAAGCACTTGTGGTTATGGAAGTATCACCTGCTGAAGTGACAAGGTGGTCATGATAATTAATTTAAAAATACCAAGTATTTGGCACAGTGTTTAGCACATAAGCACTTAGTATGTAGCAGCTTTTTATGATTGTGGGTGTGTGAATTTGACCACTTCATCATAGCTCATACCAGAACAAACTCATTTGCAAAAATAAGTAGTTCTTCATACAGTGTCTACTTCACTCTCATTTGATTTGAAATTGTCCGATGTTTTATAACCTTGACTTGTGAATAATGGGATGAAAAAAATCACAATTTCATGTTAAGCCTGAGGTCAAAATACTTCTCCAGCTTAGACACTCTGTGGCAGGTTGCCTCCAGCCTTTCTGCCATGGGGAATGAGGCCTGATTTCTCCTTTACAAAGTTCTAATACCTTCCAAATTAATAATAAAAAAAAAAAAGTCTGTTAAGGAGACTGGTTTTCCACCCATTGAATTTAAGCTAAAACCTGTATCAAGAGAATAAACACAAAGGGTTAATAACCTCCTTTGTATAAGGGCTGATCTTGAAATTATTTCTTTAACATATTCTAGAAATAGCACTTTAAAATACTTTAAAAATCACTGAGCTAGATTTTCCCCTTCTCATGTATAAAATAATAGCTCTGAGTCAGTTGTACCTTGAGGTTGGCTCCATCGTTCTAATAATTTAAGAATATCTGTGAACACAGGCAGTTCCACATATACAGCAAACACATTCCTTGATTAGCTAAAGAAGTTATGGAAAATGCAGGCACTTTTGTCTTTGACCTTGCCACAAAAGAAACTAGAAGCGTTTCTATAAAGAAAGAAAGACTTAGTATAACAGACACACACCGGAATGCAAACCTCACATCAGAATGCTGCTGGAGTTCATAACTCAAATTTCTTTATCCTGTAGCTGCTCAGGGACCCCATTAAATTGTTTTCCACAAGTGCCATGAGGTTTGAACCATTTGTTATAACATTTGAGTCATTTATAAGATATTTTGATCCAACAAATCTGGAAGAAGCTGTCTAAAGTAAAATACATGACTAATGTCAGTTTCATCTCATTTCAGATCAAAGCAGGGAACATTGCGGAGTCCTGTGAAACTTTCTCTGGGAGTTAGTTCAACAGATTTCTTCACTTCTGGGTGTTGGCAGGAGAATATGCCATGCCATCGGGCTATACTGACCTCATGGCTTTGAAGATATGCTCCATGAATCTATGTAAAAAGGACTTTCTAACTCATGGAGACAATCAGCTGAAATCCAAGATTAAAAGTCAATATGGCATTAAAAGGACTAAAACTCAGAATGCAGGTTAATATAGAAAAGAAGCCTAAAGAATTCCTTTAGGTGGTGTTGCCCATGCCCTGGAGACAGTTTCTTCCAGTTGCGGTGGTGATGAGACAAGTTGATACAAAGTAGAAGGCCTGGTCTGCTTTAGTTGCCACAAGGGATGCCCTCGCTCAGGCCATCCTGGCTGGTGGGTGGAAGTAGGATAGCCACACGCAGACACAGAAAAGCAGGATTTCCCAAATAAAAACCAGACTCAGCAACTGGGTTTTAACAAGTCCTGCAGGTGATTCTGAGCCATACTAAAGTTTGAGAAGCACTAAAGAATAATGCTACAAAAGCACATTAGCTTTAAAAATATTATTTTCTAAATATAAGAACAAATAATCTTGCTACCAAAGCATGCATCTGTTTCTTCATGCCCTCTTATGTTTAGAAGCTTCATTTATTTCCCCCAGCATTTTGGACAGAGCTCATTGCCTACTAGTGAGAAGGACTCTTTCTTCATTTTAATCCGGTCTTTATCTTTACAAGAAGCTAGTGGCTAGCATTCTACCTGACCACCAAAGATGACAAAATAACACACCCATGAATCATGCCAAAAATATTAACAGATGCATGAGAGGTTTTGTATGAATGTGTGTGGGGTTTTTTTTGTGTGTGGAGGGGGGGTGTCTCCTTTGATTTTGTTCCAAAATTCTGCCTTTCTCTCATTGGCTAAATTGCAATTTTTCTAACACAGCTTGTAATTAAATTATCCAGGAAAACCTGCTGAAAAGGATGGTGGGGGAGGGGGATGAGAACAGGAAGTTTTATAATTTATAATATAAATGATTGCTGAGGTTTTAATCAAATCAAACAGTCATAAAAGAGCAGGTGATTGAATTACATGGCAAGATAATGCATTGGCTCTGAAGACTCTGGTGCTTCTCTATGAGGGCTGGTGACTTCACAAACTGTGCCATGCGAATATCCCAGGAGAGAGCTTACTCTCAGGGCTCTCCCCACTCAGGTGAAACTGAACACTATGCACAAAAATTACACAAAATAAAGGAAGTATGTGCAGAGCTTCACTAAAGCATCCACTCATCAGCAGCATAACAAAGCAGGGAACTTACCCCTCAGTGCTATCCACCTAAAGAAGCAATTAGTAAAAGACTCAAGCTCATTAGTCCCTCCTCATATGCCTAAGTGGCCACTGAAAAACACAGAAGTAAAATAAATAAATAAGTGTGTGTGTGTGTGTGTGTGTGTGTGTGTGTGTGTGTGTGTTTCAGGGCCCCTTTTGCCTTACCACGTCCTAAATAACTTGTTAGTTCTCTAAGCAATTAAGCAATACACACATGGTCCATTATAAAGAACAGGAATAGTTTTCCTACTAAGTTCAGGCTATACAGTCAATCTAAGAATTTATAATATGCATAAAACCTAAAAAGCTTAAAAACTTTCAACCTGCAAAAATTCGAAAGTCTTCTTTCCTTATTCATGGCTTTCAGAAACAGACAATAGTATTGCTAACACTAACCCATGCATTATTTTGAGAAAATAAGTTTTGTATGAGATAACGCTATTAATGATGGCTATAAGAGATGACTGTAAGTTCTTTTCAAAGTTATTATTAATACTTGGGCAAAGATAGTGTTTCCCCCTCCCCCCTGGGAACTAGAAGTGATTTAATTTCTTGCTCTGGGGAGAAAGAACTTTTGGTTACTGAACTTTCCAGACAACCTCTGAATCATAGTGGTGATTTGAACGTGGTGGTGAAAAATAGAAGCCTTGAATTCCTTTCCTGGGGTCTGCTTTTGATGGATGTGGAGGCCCTTAAAGTGTGGTACAGGCAAGGTTTAAGCAAACATGTTTTAGGGCAGAGATTTTGAAAATTGAGTACCACTGTCCCACCTGCTGTGCTTCATTTCAGAATCCACAGCCATCATTAGCAGAGAACAAACTGCTTTTCCAACACCACACTGCACTGCCCTGCTCTGACTCATGCTGGAAATTGCAAAACTCTCATGGAGGAGCATGTCCAGATTGCTGTCCTTGTCAGATGTCTGCTCTGTATTATCCTGGGGTGCTGGGGGAGGGGAGAGGAGGGGAGGGGGGCAAGTGTGCACACACATAGGTGCAGGATATAAAAGCTTGAGAGTGGACTTCAGAGGGAACTCTATCTATGCTCCTTATTTTAAAACAAGTCTAGCTGGGCGTGGTGGCTCACGCCTTTAATCCCAGCACTTGGGAGGCTGAGGTAAGAGGATAGACATGAGTTTGAGGCCACCCTGAGAATACACATTGAATTTCAGGTCAGTCTGGGCTACAGCGAGACCCTACCTTGAAAAACCAAAAGATACCTCAGGAAAATAAAAATAAAAAAGTCTATAGGCCAAACCAAGACTCACCACAACTCTTTCTTTGACTTGAGTTTGGCTCAAGATAGACTGTTGACAACTGGTGACAGCCACAGATGGATAATGTCTAGAAAGACCTTATCTCAAGGAGTTAGAGTCCTATAGGTCTGGCAGAGGTCATGGCTTCATGTCAAGGTTAAAGTAGATCTCCTGACATGACTGCGATGATTTAGGACCCTGAAGACCAGTGATATGGGTTATTTGTTTCTTCATTCCAAGAGCCTGGTAAATTATGGGAGGTCAAGATGAAGGCCACTTCCCCTGCAGATCTATCACCTCAACTGAGACTGATCTACACTCACAATCAATCTATTATGAGTGGCTGATCATCACCCTTTCCCTCACACAGTTAAGCACTTAAATAAACAGTTGTTCTGCATAGCAAGGAATAGAAGACTAAGTTGTGGTGGATGGTGAGATGAAAATTAGCAGTGAGGCTTTGGCTCCATCTGCTACCAACTATCAAATCAGGGCAAGTCACTTAAGAGGTTTGGGTACTTTACTTTCTCATTTATAAGAAGGAATGAAAGGGAAAGACAAGAGTTTTCCAGGGTCATTTACAGCTATTTGCTTCTCTTTTGCCCTTGAAGTTTTTATTTTCTATATGGTAAAATTAAACATTAAAATGTTAATGGATTCACTAAGAACAAAGGACTACCAATATAAGATGATTTGCTGTGAGAAAACACAGAGGAAATATCATAAGTAATCAATAACAATAAAATCACAATGCCAATAGGACCAGTTCTCAAAGACTTCTTGTCTTTTCACTTATGTACAGGACATAGGCTCAGTTTAAAAATAAGGTAAAATTACTTGCTAAGGTTAAGTGGCATTAAATTACACTTTTCCTGAGGACAAATTGGCCATCATACTCCCAGTCAGTAAAATGACTGGCAGGAAGAACAAGAACCACTTTCCTGTGATACCCACGTAGCTAAGGGCTTCTGCTGGCCTGGGAGGATGAATGTCCAGGGAGGCCAGTAATGACAACAAAGCCTGGTTAAGAAGTGGCTGTAATTCTGGATCCTCACAATGCCCCAGACCTCCAGTCACATATAGGTGGGAATATTCTCTCACCTCTGCTGTGGCACACGTAAGAGAAGCTAAAACAACTGGCGTACGTTATAAAAACAAAGACTCCTTTGACGGGTCTCACACTGTCAGGGGGTTGGAAGAGTGTTTCACTGATCCCCCCCCCCTCTTGGTTTCCTGTGCAGTTAGGGAGTCTTTGAGGAAGATGAAGGACCATAGCCAATATGCATTCCATGGCTCCTGTGCTTGTGCTGACTTCCTGGATACTGAGAATTCCCCTAAGCATGCTTTGCAGTCTCGCTGAAAGGGAGAGATGCTGTCTAGAGGAGTTTAGATTTACATGGTGTAAAACAGCATCTTGGATCAACTTGGCTTCAGCTGGCTATCCGCCTCAGATTTACATTCTCTTGCTTAGAATAACCCCTTCTCCCTTTTTGACATCACTTTTGTCAATCAGCTCTAAGGGGAATCCTGGATTCACCTGTGCTGCCACTTCGTAACAAATCTGGAAGTGATGACTTGTCATGAAAGTATAAGAACAGATATGATTTTTTCTGAATTAAGTAAGGAGCGCTGTGTGCAGCTGGCTGTGCTGCAGAGCGAATGGCTCGTTGCTCCCATCCTGCTCCCTCAGCTGGAAGGGTTTGCTGCTGGTTTGGCCATAACATAGGAAACAAGGGAACCTGATGCAGGCTGCTCCTTCCTGGAGGGACAGTGGTAATGTTATTTGCTATAAAGAATAGGAGATTGAAAACTTTTTCCCTGGTGAGCTGAGTGCTCTCATGAAACAGTCTCCTGGCAGCAACTTCAGGATCTTAAGAGTCCTGATGAAGGTGATGAAATAAGGGAGAAAAGACTGCTTAGTTTCACTAAATGAGCCACCAGTCTAATGATGGAGCAACACCAGGGAAGGGCAATGTGTATTTGCACAGTGAATAAGAAAAATGCAACATACATCAAAACTTGCTATACGAAGCCGGGTGTGGTGGCACACGCCTTTAATCCCAGCACTCGGGAGGCAGAGGTAGGAGGATCGCCAAGAGTTCAAGGCCACCCTGAGACTACATAGTGAATTCCAGGTCAGCCTGAGCCAGAGTGAGACCCTACCTCAAAAAACCAAAAAAAAAAAAAAAAAAAAAAAAAACTTGCTATACGAAAAACAGGAACTGAATAGCATGGTCACAGAAAAATTTATACATACATACATGTTTGGTTTTTTGAGGTAGGGTTTCACTCCAGCCCAGGCTGACTTGGAATTCACTGTGTAGTCTCAGGATAGTCTTGAACTTATGGTGATCCTCCTACCTCTGCCCCCAGAGTGCTGGGGTTAAAAGCATGTGCCACCATGCCCAGCCTAAATATATGTATTTAGTTTTATTTATTTGAGAGGATGTCAGATACAGAATAGACATGCCAGGGCCTTCAGCTGCTGCAAACAAACTCCATATGCATGTGCCACCTTGTGCATCTGGCTTACATAGGTCCTGGGGAATTGATCCTGGGTCCTTTGGCTTTGTAGGCAAGTGCCTTGACTGCTGAGCCATCCCTCCAGCCTTAGGAGTAAATCTTGATGAATGCTGGACAAAGAAATTTAACAATAAATTTTCACAAAATATAACTGAATCATTGGAACCTTGTAAAATCGGAAAGAAACATGGTCAGGGACTATTCCAGAATGAAAAAAAAAAAAAAAAAACTAGCCAAAAAACTGATCTAAAAGTCCATGTAAAGACAAAAAAATGTAAGTGCTTCTATCTATAAAATGAACAGAATGACAACCTTGGAAAGAACCAATAATGTGAAAACTTCCGAGAACATATAAGAGGCAAGAAGACAAAACAACTAAAAATATTAACTTAGTTTTTTTTTGCCACATATAAATAGAATAAAATTCTCAGTATTTATTTTAATGACAGATTCTTTTAATTTCCATATGAGATTGCAGTCTATGGTACTTACTTCGAATTTTATGTGATCATGAATAGATACTAGTAGAATATAAAGTGAAACAAATAGCAACAGGCTCTGACAGTTTTCTTCTGCAAGCATGAGTTGTATAATGACCTTTCATTCAAGGTCAGGGAATAAACACAAAGGTGGGAACTTAGATTCTAAGGAAGGTAAGAAGTTCTTACTGTCTAGGATTTTTATTATATCTTTCTAGTGTCTGTATAGGCAAGACAAATTTTGTATAGTTTGTATAGTTAAGACAGGCAAATATTTACCACCATATTACAATTGCCAACAGCATTCAGAACAGCAACTAACGTCCAGATGTATAGCCTAGAAGTAATAGCTATTCCATATATACTATAATATACTTAGGAAGGCTACATCACCCAGGTTTCCAAAAATATAACCAATTATTGAACAATGCTGAAATCACCTAATTGACATATTTCTCAGAATGTATGCCCACTGGTAAGCAACATAAAACTATTCACTTCTGTCTTACAACCAAAACATTGAATTCTAGTCTTTCTCAATTTGGGCTGGTATTCTAAAATGACCAGAAATGGTCTTGCATCTTTGGGTGGAAGGTGGATGAACCCAACATACTTGTTAAAATTCCACAATATGAACATCATAGCCCATCTTTGATCTGCAACATTTCGTGTGCTAGGAAATAATGGCTTTTTTATATAAGTTCTTACAGAGAAATATAAATTTCTATTTCAGTTTGAGTTTATTGTTGATGTTAAAAGTTAATAGCTAGATGCAAAATGATTAATGATAACTCAGGGGAAGTCCAGAATTGAATAGGATTAACCCCCCAAAGCCTGGAAGAAGGAAAATAAGAACTTCTGAGGTAGGAAGGAAAAGGCAATGGAGAACACACACACACTTGCTACTCAAAGTTTGCGGAAGATGATGAGAGATTGTCTTTCCATTCAGGAAGTTACAGGGACCTGAGGTTTTCCTCTGTGATATGTATAATTAGAGAGACAATAAGTACTTATGATCTTTATACATACCAAATACAAGACTGAGTGAGGCACAGCTTGCCTATCATATACTAGTATCCATGAAGACAAATTTTAGTCATTCATATAAAATCTGTAGATTTATTTCAGTTGGTAAAGAATAGTTGGTATGGACCAATGTCTGATTCTGATATTATAACCAATATATTACTGTTAAATTTCAGTGTAAAGTGTTTGATACAATAAAAGCAAACAAACATAAAACAAAATCAACCAACCATACATTTAAGAGTGAAGTATATTTCTGGGCGTGGTGGTGCATGCCTTTAATCCCAGCACTTGGGAAGCAGAGATAGGAGGATTGCCATGAGTTTAAGGCTACCCTGAGACTATGTAGTGAACTCCAGATAAGTCTGGGCTACAGTGAAGCCCTACCTTGAAATAACAAAAAAAAGTGAAATATAAATAAGGAAGCTTTTGTTTTTATGGAGGGAGCAAGGGAGAGGAAATTGGCATGCCAGGGCTACCAGCCACTGCAATTGAACTCCAGACACATACGTGACCTTTCCCACTTGTGATACCTTGTGCATCTGGATTACATGGTTCCTGGAGAGTCAGACATGGGTCTTTAGGCTTCACAGGCAAGAACCTTAACCACTAAGCCTGCTCTGCAGCCCCAAGAAGGCTTTTAAAAATCCATTCACTTAGTATGTTCATTTAAATATTTGTAAAAAGTCATATATCTATATGCCTTCATGCAAAGATGTCTCCTATTTCTGTAGTTAACATTCATTTATTCAACAGATGTTAACTGATCACCTGTCATGTGCCCAGCTCTGTTCTCAGAGAGTGGTTGGACAATAAACAATACCGTAAAAATTCTGCCCTTAAAAATCCTGATTCTGGTTTAACAACACAAACACATACATACATACACACATACATATATATACATAAACATATATATATACATACATACATATATGTATGTATATATTTGTAATTTTAATTACAATAAAGGAATGGTGAAAAATAAAAAGGGAAAGGAGGAACAGAGGTATTAGTAGAGAAGAGTGGAAAAGGAAGAGTATTGATCAGCTCTCTCTTAGAAGATTCTGTTTGATCAGAGGACTCAAGGGGGAAACAGGACATGGATAGGATGGGAGAAGAAAGAAAGGCTATGTAAAGGTCATGAAGAAATTATGAACTTCACATGGTCCAAGAGTCAGCAAGCCACAAGAGATGGACAAGGGGGAAGGTGGTAGGAAGTGAAGAGCCAGAGAGGCAGTAGAGGGCAGCTAGGAGTAACCTTAAAGGCATGAGACCTCAGGTCAGCCAACTGCAGTGACCATGTGTTTAGCTGTATATCTTTGATAATCAGGTGATTTGAGAGAAATACTTCAAAAAAATCCTTATTCTCTGTTTTCAATAAATAAATGACTAAGACAGATACTTCTTAATGATTTGAGTATGGCTCAGTTATTTTTAATTTAATTTTTAGAAACAAATTTTTAGCCCATACACCAAAATTCCATTTGTGTGATAAGGGAGTGCAGATGGGTTCCTGGGGGATATGGAAATAAGCCTCGGTGCTGCTGAAAGACCTTTAATAACTTGTGTGTTATTTCACCTCATGAGACTTTCTAGCAAGAGGGCTTTCTTCAAAATGTTCTTAGGAACTTGTCTATAGGGTATCAACAGAAATTGCTGATGTTGGAATGAAAATAACTTGAGTTTCCTTTGGAGATTATACAACTTTAGTTTTCACTACTAAGTATAGACCCATAATGTGGGTAAATATTCATATCAAGCCACCGTTTTTAATTGTGTTATAGTTCCTAGACTTACTTAATATGAAACATCTGCCCTCTGTTTTACTGGCTGGTGTACATTCCTGCTGTTTGCAAATCCTTACCAAGAACACTAATGGTGCTCCACCACGATACCTAAATAATTGGTATCTGTACCAAAATGTACATATTTTTATTGAAAACAAAACTTGACTAACATAATTATTTAATATATTTGAGAGAGAAAGAGAAATTACTGTTTGTTTTTGCATATGTTCTCTCCTTCGCTTGAGACATTTTTTCTCTCTAATTCTTTTGCCTAATACCAATCTATCCCTGTAGTTCTCAGCTTTCTTCTATGTCTGGGTCACTGGGCCCCTCCCATTGTACCCCTCATCATCCTGGTCTTTTGTTATCATGCATAAACTAGAACAGCCTAGTCACAGTGGGAGAGGCTACTCATTTTCACAACTGTTTTCCTGAAAAAATATAGCAATTGCTAACCCATGGTAGGTGCTGAATAAGTATGTACTTGTCATCATTTAGAAACATAATTTAGATTAGAAAACTGAGGAAAAAATTTATGAATTCATAAAATATTTTCCTGAGATTTAACAATTTAATTCATTTAATTGTACTGCAGAAAGGCTGGTACCCTTTAGAATGGCCAGACAATTTAAAATGCTACATAGGGACTGTTAGACAATTTTCATTCCATATGCCAAGGAAGCTAAGTAAACCAGTTTGTTCTGCATACGATTAGAAATATAAAAGTCTTGGGAATCACATTTCTTCAGGCTCATGCCAGCTTTTATTGTTGGTAGTTTTGTAAATGCATTACATATTCTATGGCATTTGCGAAGTCTTCATAGTACATGCAATATAAAAACCTTCTGCCAACCACAATAACAGGCAACATAAGAGGAGGGGAAAGAATTGGCACTGCAAAGGCAGCTCACAGAAGAATTTAAGAAGGGTACCTGCTCAGTCCATGCCACACATAATTGGGCTCTCAGTTATGATCATGCATAGAACCCAGTGTGTGCTGTTAGGGTCCCCCAGAAATGAGGCTTCAGCCTTAGAGCTACTGAGATTTTTCCATACTTCCTGAATGAAAAATTTTGGAAACAATTGCTGTGTTTCCATGTGATATTGGTGATAGTAACTTGCAGCAGTGGATGGATTTGAACTTTTGAAGACTGTAAGAATGAATACCTAAATATAACAATGTATGGATTTTTGTTCATGGGACTAGATACAAAAAGTGTTTAGCTATTTTTCCCATGACCAGGTTTTAATGGAGCAGTTAGCCCTTTACTACTGAGTGGATGTTTCTTTGTGTAGCATAAGTCCTCCTCACAAGGAAGAAAACCAAAAGTAAAGAGAAAGGATGAACATTGTGAAACAGTAAATGTTAGGTTAAGTAATTTCCCTTTTTCAAGTTTCTTATCCATTCATGTTTTCTCAAAGGGTCATATATTCTCACATGTCAAGTCATATTTCTCATTTGAAACCTGTAGTTTTCTCTCTTTTTTTTTTTCCCAAAATCACTTTTGCACTGTCTAAATGGGGTCCTAGGGCTTTACCCCGTTGCTCTGTCCTTTTGTAGGAGGTCAGAAATAGCACAGCCTGGCTGTGGAAGCTCTAGGACAAAGAGTTATATTAAATGAACTAGAGCCACAGACTCCAGAGATGATGTATCTATCTCACCTACTAAGGCTTATTTATTTTCTTTACTGATAATTTGCTGAGCAACATCATGGTACAGTCTGCTTTTCAATATATTATCTCTAGTTCCAAAGCAGTTCAAAGGCCTGACCATTAATTATTAGGGCACGAGTATGAGTTCTGTCACCAGCCAGGGTCACGCACACCTGTTATTCTAGCACTCATGAAGCCAGGCAGTAGGATTACAAGTTTCAGACCAGTCTGTGCTACACAGCAAGACTCTAAAAAAAGCAAACAAAAAGCAAAAGTACTCTGTCTTTGATTTCTGAATCAGTATGTCATCACTGGTATGGAAATGCAAGACACTTAAATATGTTGCTAATATTACACAATTTCATTCTGCATACTAGCAGGTATTGTGCTTGACACATTGCTATATGGCTCAGTTAACACTTATCTCTTTAAGATGATAAAAGCTAACTCTGGCTTTTTTTCATTAACATTGTTATTGTCTTTATGTTATGTGGATTATCTCTGATAACTGTGGAAAGTTTACAAAAAAAAAAAAACAAAAAAAAAAAAAACCAACCTTTAGAGAGCTTAATGCAGTATTTGCCCAGGTCACAGATCATGAAGAAAATGGTGATGAAGATAATATAAATGGCAAAGCTGCTGAGTTTGTAGCTGAGTTTTGAGTGTGGCAGACACTCTATGTCTTTGAAACTTTCCCTAACTCCTGGCTGGAATGTTTCTAATTCAATCACCTCAAGCACAGTACTTTGGCCTGCAATATATACATAGGCTGGTAAGAAGTACAAGGTGTTCTGATTGGGAGAGATCACAATAAGTGGCAAAAATAAATGAGAAATTTAGACTTATTTATTTCTTTTTTTTCCTTTTTTGAGACAAATTCTTACTGTATGACCCAGGCTGGCACCAAACTTGCAGTGATCTTCCTGCCTCAGCTTCATAAGTGCTGGTATTCAAATGTATGCTCCCATACCTGACTCTAAGACTGAACATCAGCAAGTAAGCAGAAGGTAAAGATCCTTCTATACTGACAGAAGAAAAGGAACAAAATGGAGGAGAAAGATATTATGCTAAAGATAGGAAGGGAGAAAGAAAGAAAACCTAAAGGCAAAGACAAAGTCCCCCAAACAATAAAAAGCTCTTTGGTGACTTTTTACCCTAATGTCCTCCCCATCCCACAGTGATCAGTTATATCAAATTTAACAGATTTTTCATGCAGTGTATCCATGGTATCAGAATTAGTACAAAAACTATTTCTAATACTTATACATATTTTGGAACCTATACATAATATTTTATTTGCTTATACTACTTTCATGGCTTGAAAGTAATTTTTGGATAGGGAACAATTGAATGACTTGAATGAAATAATGACACCTCATCTCATTAGAAGGTTTGCTCACATGGCTGTTTTCTGGATGTGATTCACTCCTTTTTGTAACAAATAAATGTACTCCAGAATAAGTTCTCTGATACTGTTATGTCTGTTTTGTGAAGTACAGAATCCTGAGAATAACACCTAGCATGTGAGAGCCCAACACAGAATTTAGTAATCCACACCCAGAGCCTTGAGGGAGGGCCAGGGACAGTACATTTTACTTTACGAAGCTGCAGGGGGCTATACTTAGCTGATTTTCAGAAACAAATGGGGATTATTAGCACACCAGTCGTAAGCCTGAAACCTCCATACAAGAGCTGTTTTCCCAGGTTAAAGAAACACGTATGCCAGAGGGGAGACCCAAGCCAAGCATGAAATAGGAGCCAGTAAGACCTTGCACATAAAGCCTGGTGAAAGAAAGAAAAGAAGTTAGCTAGAAAGATGCAGCATGTCACTGCATTGTTATTGCTGTTGGAAAGGAGAGTGGGTGATATTTAGTGGGATCTATTATTACATAAAATAACTGAAGAAAGTGATAAGCTTTAAGGAGAATAATGGCCTTAGATTTCAAATTCACCTTCAAATACTATTGTTCTTCCTCAGAGACAATAAATCAAACTATTTATGCAGTGTGCAAAATACACATTACCAAGAACTGACCTTTGAGGTGGCCACTATACAGAAGGTATTGTTGTTGTTATTGTTAGCTGTCATCCACAGCCTCCTCTGCTTTATTCTTGTTTTACTGCATCAAGAAAACCTTCCCCAAAATAGATCTTAATAGTGAAGATGGACATATGGGATCTGTTTACATAATTTCTGTACCATTTTGCTTTAAGGCAATATAAAAGTACATTTTGATATGCTTTCTAAAAGCTAACAATAAATATTAGAATCACAAAAACTTCTCTTGATGTAAATCAAACTATCAATGTGTACCAAATATATACTTTTACACATTTTAAACATCAAGTATGGTTTTTGAAAAATAGGTGTATTTTGAACAAGTTTATTTTTAAATTGTTCCTAAATAGCAAAGAAACCTCTTCTAGACCTGTCAAGTAACCTAGGTCATTTTCATTGACTATTCTTTGAGCTAAGTGGCCCCAAGGTGGCCTTTTAGCTCTTACAATTGTAGACAAACATTTCCATTTTCATGATTTACATTTTCACCTACTTTAGGTTATAACTGAAACATGTTTGGAGATAATCTTCTATCCCAAACAACGCATGGATTTATTTTTTAAATAAATTTGGCCTGCAACTACAAGTGAAAAAAAATGCTCATTGGGATCAGATAAGAATCCCATCTCAGGAAGTTTGCATACTGCTTCTATGAATAAGGCTGCATGTTCCCCTAGTTACTTCTTTCGTTTATCCTTGTATGCACATGTGTGTGCATACAGGTACGTGCACCATGGCATGTGTGTGGAGGTCAGTCCTCACCTTCCTCCTTGTTTTACGTAGGCTATCTTGCTGTGTACCCCTTTCACACACAGGCTAGCTGGCTCTTACACTACTGGGGATTCTCCCATTTCCACCTCTCATCTCCCTGTAGGCTCACTGTGATTACTACACGTGCTGCAGTATCTGGCTTTGCATGGGTTTTGGGGAACTGAACTCAGTTCCTTATGGTTGCCAGGCAAGCTCATTATCCACTGAGTCATCTCCCCAGCTGCAACTCATTTCTTGATGGAAAAAAAATAAGACTCGTAAAATGTGTCTTCCACTGGTCATGTTCAGTAATGTGCCTAGTACTTAAAAATGTGGGTGGCTCTCATGAGGCAGCTTCTGGATAGTTTGGCTTCACTGACTGCATATGGTAAGCTGTCTAAGGGCAGCTGTGGTCCCAATATCATTTTTTTTCAGAGTGGACAAACTTGCTTTGAAGCACGTCCAGAGGGAAATTCATGTAACTTTACTTGTGGAGGTACCCAAACTGCTTGCTGAAAATGCCACTGCTTGTGATCCTTACAAGTCTTTTGGGTCTCCATATTTCCTAGATTTTAAAAATTAACCTGTCTTATGGATATTGGATTCTTTCAGAGAAAAATACCCAACCGTGGTTTATTAGATTTGATTGGCTATGCATGGCTCAGTGATTGTGGGGCACCAAGTTGTTAGGTGCCATCCTCACTACTCCCTTCTGTTCTCCTCTTGTGTATGATACTCTGACCCTGAAGCTAAGATTTTTTAAGAAATCAGTCACAGTGGGGAGAATATGTGGGAAATGCAATGAACCCTGGATTCTTTTATTTTCTTCTTTTCAGACCCCACAAGACAGGGCAGAACAGACACTGGGGTTTAGCAGAGGAAGCACAAAGCAGGCATTCCTCCCTTTATGCCTCCCTGAGAGTGGACTGCTGGCAATAAACCACTAGAAGGAATGAGAAACCAAGAAAAATGAGAAAGCAAGCATCCACACAGCAGGTGCATTAGCCAGTTGAGAGCAGCCTTCAAATATTCAGGCTAATATTAGAAAGACATGTGTCATTAGTAACTGACTCTTCAAAGGTCTCCATTGTACCTGTTTAAAACACTGCCTCATGGGTAAATGCAAGATTTCAGCAAACTCACAGACACACTTAGACCAAAAGCATGCTGACACAGCTTCCTGTTGTATGTGGGCCTAGGGGTCCTAATGGTTTACCAGACCTACAGGTCCTCTCAGACCATGTGGCCCTTCCTCAGCTGACTGGGGCTAAATTGTGGAAGACAGAGCTCTACACTTATTTTATTGTCTTCCTTTTGACTTTTGTCTTTTAAAAAGTGATTAAAGCTTGAAATACACCATCTAGGTTCCGAAGGGCATTCTCAAACAATAGGTAGTAGGCTAACAGCTCTCAAACTCTGTTTCCTACATTTCCCAAGAGGCTATTCACAGAATCAAATCCAAAGGGTCCAAGTGGTCGCATAGTACCACCCTGTCTAACCTGGGAAGTTATATTCCTAAGATATATTTTTCACTTGCTTCAGAGCTATTTCTGCAATATTAATGACTTGTTCTTATTTACTTCCCAACTCAAAATGTCTCTCCTCAGTCTAAGGAGATCTGAGGGTTCCTGTGTACAACATCTGACCCCTTTTCTGTTCCCAATCTCTGCAGGAATCCCCAGCACTACCTCCCAGACTACCTCAAAACTGGCAAGCAAATTGTTTTGAAACACCAAGACTCCAAACATAAGACATGAGACAGAACCTCTTAGCCAGCAAACCTCTTCATTCCCAAGGCATTATCTGTGGAAGGTACACTCTATTCCCCTGGCTTTGCAAACAACAGCATAGATGGACAAAATGCCCCAGAACCAGCAGGTCCTTTGCTATGCCTGCAGTACACAAGGAAATACAGCATCATTAAAGGAACTTGGTTCAATGGTAGATCAAGTCCATTTGGAAGTGCTGGGTTCCCCGGTGCTTGGTTAGCCCACGCCTTTGCTGAGCCTGTGCTGTGCTGGCTGTCTGCATGCAGAGAAAGAGGGCTCCATGGACACAATATAATTTGGAGCCATTACAATGTATTGTATGTGGGACACTACTGTGTGGCTCTTAATATGCAGAATTTTGCATAGCATGAATGCTAATCATTTTTACGATGATGCTATTCATATAATATGTAATACTTGCTAAACAAAATTATGAAACATAATTACTGCTCAGACACAGTTGCTGCTTTCAGTCCTCCAAAACCCAGTCATTTAAAATTGTGTTTTCTTTAAATAAATGGCAACAATCCTCGCTAAAGACTATGTGCCTAGATAATTTTCTTTTCAAAAAAGGAGCCTTTTTATCTTTAGTGAGTGACAAAACATCCTTTATGAAAGGGTTATAACTCAGCCATTTAAATTCGCTTCAGGCTGAAATTTGGCATGCAACTTCTCATCCTGGGAGCACAGTTTTTATTTTACTAAATTTTAGCAAAATTAGTTTGGCTGGTTTTTAGTCACAGGGAAGCAAAGGGCCTGGCTCCTCCCTCTATTCACTGCTAGATCACCACAGTCTTAATGCTATACCTTCCCTCTGCTCGCCTCTCACTTCAGCTGAGGTGACAGGAGCACTGCGTAAATGTGTGTGCATACGTCCTCATGTATACAACACGCAAGTGGACAAACACGTGCTAGAAGACTGGTGAGAGCTCCCTTTCATTCTTCCTCGAGTTGAGCTAGAGAGCAAATCTGCAGTTTCAGTCACAAAGTGACGCCCTTGTACTCCTTGTACTCCCCAAGGAGCTGTGCACGGACAAGACAATTTCTTCCCTCTGGCAAGAGTATAAATTAGGAGGTTGAAAAAAAAAAAGAATGAAAAACTGTGAGAGCAAATAGCATTTTACCATAAAACCTTCCCCTGGTTTGCTGGAGATATTTAAAGAGGTCTTACCGGTGTCATCAATTTGTAAGGGAGTGAAAGAAAGAAAATTCCCAAAATACCACAAAATATTAGCCTTGCATTTCACTTTGCCATCAAAATGATGATGAGAAAATTCCTGAGAATTGCAAACTGACTTGTCAAATGAAAGAAGAACAGAGTAGCTGACGATTTTTGAGCACAGAGCTCATGCAGGGAGAATGTAACTCTAATGGCAAACTCCCTGCTCAGATCGACATACCTCAGGAGGTATTTTAAAAGCAAACAAAATGCACATCCTGGGTGCTGAAATACCATAAATCAAGGTTAAGGGACAGTGTAGTCTAACAAATATAGTGACAGGTTAAGATCAAGGGATGCCTTGACATTCTCCTCAAAAAGGTCAATCTAACTGGTCTGCAATGTAAAAATGAAGAGCCTGCCATCATTGCCATGGTGAAAGGTCAGACACCAGCCGATTGGTGATAGAATTATCAAATTAACCAATCGATGTGTGTGAGTAATAGATGTGGGCGATCCTCTGGGAGGGCCGCAGGGCAAATGCCAGCTCATCAATAACCATCGCTGTGGACAGGAAGCTCCTTGCTTCAATCCATGTCCCTTCCATTACCAATAGGAACCAAACCATGTCCAATGAAGATCTTATTTGCATATTACATTCTAAAAGGGATGAAAGGCCACTACTTTAAATATTAGTCCTTCACTGAAAGCTATGAGTCTGTGCAGAGTAATTCCTATCCTCTGTAGAACATGGAGCAAGCCACTTTCCTTTTTGCCCAAGAGAAACATTTGTGTCCCCAAAGTAAATGAAAAGAAGAGGCCCAACCTGCTCTTAGCAGCTTTGGCCCACACACCACTGGTGAAAGCGCAGTGCCTGAGACAGTTACAGGTACATAAGCTGCATGCCTGATTGTGTGACAACTTCCACACTACTTTAAATAATTATTTTAAAGATGCACCTATTACCACAACGACACTGAAAATCTTTCAGAGGTATTATCACAGTGGGGGTGTTAATAGTTCTCACAGCTAATTAGGGATTTATTCTCCATCGATATGTGAGTGTAAGTCCTATTAATGTTAATGGGGTTACATGGCTGTATTGAAGGCGGCATAGATTCCCTAAGTAGGTGTGATTATCGCCCTGCCTGTGAACATCTCAGTGTTTGCATCACACTTTGATTATAGGACTTTCATGGCATAACCCCAAGAAAAACTCAAATTTTGGTCTAGTTGACTCAATCCGAGTAGTTTTGGAAAAAATTAGACAAATAAGCTCAATAAATATGAGTGGAAAAAATTAGTTGACTACATGGATGTTCAGTCTATAGTCATAGGTTTGGAAATGTGCACATTTCAGCAGAGATGCCCACCTCCCCTACACATATACAAACATACACATTCACCAGCATTTTCAGCCAGAAAGGATAATATGTACATATTGTTGATGCTTTCATCTTACAAATTAATATGCTCGGCCATTAACTACCACAAGCAATGCTTAAGGGCTTAAGAATAAAGTGTTATTGTGAAGTATAACATATTACTGCTTTTACTAACAAGAACACTTTCATCATGCTTACTCTTTGAAGGTGTGTCACAATGACTCAGGACATGTGCTTGAAGGTCAGACTGGCAACTGGGACATTGAAGCTGTGCTGTCTAATTTGGTAGCCACTGGCTGAATTCAGCTATTTTAAGCATTTAACACTAAAGAAATTTTAAAATCCAGTTCTTAGGTTGGACTTGCCACCATGCATGGGTGGCTAGTGCCTGTCACGGGAGACAGCCATTTCCACCACAGAAAGCACCTCTACACAGCACCAGAAAGATTTGGGTGGCCAATTCAGGGGTCTCAAAGCCTGGGTAAAAATGGTGGCTCTTTAAACCCCTAATACAATACTGGCTCACTTATTTCTCTTCTCTATATACTTGGCTAGGCACTGAGAAACAACACAAAAAGTTTCAGTGTTCGTCTGCATAGTCAATGCAGTAAAAGAACTGGCTTTGGAAACATCACAGATGGCTTGTCTATTTGTAGCCATTTCCGTTTTAATTTTGGTGGGTTTTTTTCAGTATATCTTTCCCTCAAATATTTTGCTACTAAAGGATATCTTATACTTGAAATCATGTAAGGGTTGAGGAACCTTCATTGAAGTTGCAGGAGAGAAACACAGGACAAATAAGGAGCTGTTGCTGCTTCAGGAAGTGCAATATTCATGCCTTATGGACTAATGGGCAGCATTGTCAGTCTGCTCTTAACATGTCTCCTAAAATAACTACACTTCCGAGCTGCCAGCCGTCCTTGCTCTCTAGGAGAAGAGCCTGCTCCTGCCTATGAATCATTCTCCACCAGGTGCAGGAAGCAAACAGGGAGGTAAACGAACACAGAAGAACTTATTTGTTCCAGTGCAGGGTGATGAAATGACTGTGTAGGGTGTGTATGTGTCTAGCCTGTTCCTTCCTTCAAAGTCTCCAAGTTCATGTGTATGCCCTTCTATTTTATCAGTATTAAAAATGACAGGAAAACCAATGAAGTCTGGTTATAGAAGCTGTAAGTAAGCTGTCACCTTTCTACAAAGAGCCATGGAAATATGGGTTATCTAACCATTTATGAAAAACCTTGAGGTCCTAGATTAATACAAAACACTAATAAGGCACTGGTATGTGGAAGTGCAAGCCACTTGCAATATCACTGTACACTGCTCAAGAGATCCTGAAGAAGATTCAGCAAGAATGAAGATGGGATACAATAAAAGGAACTATAATGGGTTCAGATGGTAATTTCCAATGGAATAGAAATGCTTAGCAATTTTCTTTCCAAGTGTCATAGGTAATTATTTAGTAATATACAGCAGAACAGCTATGAAACATTGATTAGGTAAATAATGGGTTTGAAATTTATAGGTACCAGGTCTCCCTATTTAATATAAGATTGTTTACCTGTCCGTGAAACAAATGTATACAGAATAAGGCACTGTCTTCAGCGAAGCTCAGACACAAAATCTATAACCTCTTAGTACTCTAACTTTGCCCTGCACAGAGACAACTTTTTCTCCATGAAAAAGCTCACTTCATGAATAGAGTAAAGCAAAGCCAAAAGGCGATGAAATGGCTCACAACATTTCACTGAAAACAATGCATTTCTAATTAAAAATCTTCTACTGCAACTTTTGGCTACACCATTCCTCAAGCCTTCCAAGAATTCTAGATTTGAGTAGATGAAAAATCAATAAAAAGCAGATCAACAATGCCGAGGTATTGAATTGGACCTACACATTCTGTTGGAAGCTCTGGCTCATAAAACAGTATTACAAAACAAGCATGTACCACTCAGCAGGAAACCCAACAATCTAATCAGCTCCCCCTTTTCTGAGGCCAGCCAATTTGTAATGTGTTCTGGAGGTTATTCTCCTGCACTTGAAACAGCAGCATTCATATCTGCCAAAGTATGCCACAAGATAGGGTGTTTCAACTCAAAGAAAAAGCTAATAAGGAGTAATAAAAGGTTTTATGAATACAGAATCAATTTAAGTAATAACCTTCATATTTTTCAGTGTTAAAATGTTTGTATTCTTTCAAAGTAGAGGAATAGATGTTACATTCTATTAGCCTGGCTTTTGCTGATGCATTTCTTTTCTCATTATGGGAATGGATGGCTTTTATTAACTAACTTTTTTGCTGTTTTTTAAAATAAAAATATATAACAATTTCTATGGCAAAATAGCCTGTGCTTTCAACAAAACCAATTTCAGCCACAGGATTCCATCAAAATTCCTTCAGATACAGGCAAATTCCTATATTTAGTACTGTAGTTATTGTCTGCCATGTGCTAGTATGAAGTTTGATGCCATGGAAACAAAAGCCCTAAAAGAGCCAACCCTAAAGAATAAACATTACACAGATTATTTATGCTGTCTGTTGTCAATTGGCATGAAAGTTCACTAAAATGAAATGAATAAAATCTAATTCAGTCCATCTCTTCAATGTTGATCAGATATGTATGACAGAGAAACTAAATGAAGCCCTCTTTGGGACTAAATGTTATAGAATTGTTAGAGCTAGCAGTTTGATTGTCACCTTCCAAAGAGGTGTTTTTTTTTTTTTGTTTTTGTTTTTTTGCTATAGCCATTGGGCAAGCCATTTGCAGCTTGTCTGCTTTGTAATGTAAGCATCTTTCCAAAGAACAACAGCATTCCCCATGCTCCCACTTCCTGTACATGTTGGTGTTTGACTCTTTCATATGGTGCATCAATATGGAACACACTCCTTCCCCCATGTGGAATACCACTAAGTGAGAATGTAAACTACAACTAAAGCACATTTCTCCAATTCTGTCAGCTGTGTGCACACCTACACTGTGCCAGGGGTTGCTGGGATGCTCTTTACTTAGGTTTCAGCCTAGTGAGAAGTCCAGCTTACAGGATAAAATGGAAAAACTATTCCCAACTGTAATATAAACATTTCTGTCTAGTAATACCCCCTAAGTGTCCTCAACCACTTCTAGTAATATGATGGATACACTGATAATTTCTTTCAGATTTCAATATTTAACTTTTTACTTTTAACTAAAACATAATATTTTGTATATATTTTCAGAACAGAGGATGGTGTTTTAATGCATACATATATTGCATCATGATCAAGCTAAGATACTTAGAATATACACATGATCTCAAAATTATTTCTTTTTGATGAGCACATGCAAAATCCCCTAGTTAAGTTGAAATATATAAGTAGAAAATATTTTACCAGAAGAAATATCCCTGTCTTAATATATGTGCTTATTCTGGGTTCTCTAAGTCTACAAAGCTCAGTTTGGGAGTATTTCTGAAACCAAACTGCATCCTTCTCAGAGTCGGCTGAGGGCACTTACATAGCTTCTCCATGTTATGTGAGGCACTAGTGATTAGAGTCTGTATGGGGCTGAAGTGAGGCTGGGGAGAGAAGAGATGGAAAACAGAGCTAGAAGACCACAGAGAGAATGAGAATGAATGGCAATTGGTGGATCTATCATGAAGGTTTTCAACATGTGAAGATCAAATAAAATTCCAAGTTAACCAAACAATACTTTGGAATTGCCAAGTCCAGAATCCATACAGCATAGTTAAGTATAACTGTATAAAGAAGGAAGACCCAAGTAGGATTTAGAATGAGGACCCCTAAATGAAAAGACACAAAATTTGCTGGTCATTCTGTGCTGGCTTTCCTCCTAGGGAAGCTGGCTCATTCTCAGACTCCCATCTAGACTCCATTCTCTCTCAGGTCTGCATGTTCTCTGTTATCAGTTACTTTCTCATTGCTGGGACAAAATACCTTTCCAGAAGCAGCTGAAGGAAGGAAAGAGTTTGTTTTCAGCTTACAGTTTCCAGAAAAATCCCATATGGTAGAGAAAGCATGGCAGGAGCAGGAAGTTAGCATTGCATCATAACATTAGCAGGGTGGAAGTAGAGAGACAAATGCCAGCGAGGCTGGGATATAACACTTCAAGCCCTACCCCCAATAACATAATTCCTCCAGCAAGGCTCCACCTCCTAAAGGTTCCAACACTTTCTCAAACAGCATCAACAACTAGAGATTAAGTATTCAAAGTGTATGGGGGCATTTTACATTCAAATCATACCAGACAGTATCTCTGACCTCCAGCTTCAAGGTTCTGATATCCCTGTTTAGATGTCTTCAGTCATTTCCAGTTTACTATATCTCAGATGGACATGTTCACAGTAGAAAACATTTTCCAGCAATTTCACATCAAATATAAACTGGAAGTAAAAATCCCAGTTCTTACATAACCTCTGTCTGCTAACTTCCCAGACTACATACAGTTCCCTCCAGAAAGTTATATGTGTTACAACTGGTCACCATATACCCAAAGTTCACAGCTTACATCTTCACTCTTGGTATTGTATCTGCCAGGGTCATACATATATCTACCACTAAGTATCATAGATAGCATTTTTCGGTCTTAAAAATCCTTTGCCACCCTCCTATTCACTCCAACAATCACTGATACTTTTGTGGTCTACAGGGCTTTTCATATTTTCAGGGAGGTGGAACCATACATTACATAGCCTTTTCAACAAAATCCTCGCAAACCAAATTCAACAATCCATCAAATCCATTATCCACCTTGATCAAGTAGGATTCCCAGAAATCCAGAGATGGTTCAACATACATATATCTGTCAATGTAATATACCACATAAACAAGATTAAACACAAAAACCTCAGGATCATTTCAATAGACACAGAAAAGACCTTTGACAAAATATAACATCACTTCATAATCAAAACATTGGAGAGAATTGCATGGTCAGTTTACATCTTAACACAATAAAGGCTATATATAAAGTTCTTAAAGACCAAATAATACTTAATGGAGAGAGACTGGAGGAATTCCTATTGAGATCAGGAATAAGACAGGGGTGTCCACTCTCACCCCTGCTCTTCAATATAGTACTGAAAGCCCTAGCTCAAGCAATAAGACAGGAAAAAGAAATAAAAGGGATACAATTTGGGAAGCAGAAGTTAAGTTAGTGCTATTTGCAGATGACATGATTCTGTATGTAAGAGACCTGAAAGCCTCCATTCCAAAACTCTTAACGGTGATTAACTCCTTCAGCAAAGTGGCAGGATACAAAATCAATGCACAAAATCAGTAGCCTTTCTATATACAAATGAAAAAGGTACAGAGAAAGAAATATGGGACATGGTCCCATTTTCAATAGCAACAACAACAACAACAAAAAAAAAATACCTTGGAATAACATTAACCAAGGAAGTGAAATACCTATACAATGAAAACATAAAAACACTCAGAAAAGAAACTGAGGGGGTCTTGAGAAAATGGAAAGACCTCCCATGCTCCTGGATAGGCATAATTAACATTGTGAAAATGGCAATCCTACCAAAGGCAATATACAGATTTAATGCAATTCCAATCAAAATTCCAACATCATTCTTCACAGAGAGAGAAAAAAAATGATCTCAAAATTTATATGGAAAAACAGAAGGCCTTTGATATCCAAGCATATTCTCAGCCAAAGAAGCATGTCTGGAGGCATCACCATATCTGGTCGAAAGCTAAATTACAAAGCCATAGTAATAAAAACAGCATGGTATTTGCATAAAAATAGGAGTATAGACCAATGAAATAGAATTGAGGACCCAGACTTTGGGTCAAGTAACTACAGCTACTTGATATTTGACAAAGGCTCTAACAATATAGGCTGGAAATAGACAGCATCTTCAACAAACAGTGCTGGACAAACTGGATAATCATATATAGGAAACTGAAAGTTGATCCACACATCTTGCCATGCACAACACTCAAGTCCAAATGGATCAAAGACCTGAAACTCAGCTACTACTGAATGAAAATATAGGAAGAACATTCCATGATACAGGAATGGGAAAAGACTTCTGGAACAAAACCCCAGTAGTACAGGATCTTAAACAATCTCTCAACTAATGGGATCTTATGAAGCCGAAAAGTTTCTTCACAGACAAAAATTCTGTCTTTTACTTAGTAGTATGCATTTAAGTTTCCTTCATATCTTTTCATGGCTGGGTAGTTCATGCCTTTTTGAGCACTGAATTATATTCCATTGTCTACATGTGCTAGAGTTTATCTATTTGCTGACTCAAGGACATCATGGTTGCTGTCATGTTTTGGTAATTACAAATAAAACTGCTATAAACATCTGCTTGCAAGCTTGTATATAAACATAATAAGTTTTCAACTCCTTTGCATAAATATCAAGAAATACAATTGCTGGCTAGTATGGCAAGAGAATATTTAGTTTTGTAAGAAGCCACTGAATGACTTTAAAAAGTGGCTGTTAGCCAGGCATGGTGGTGCACACCTTTAATCCTAGCACTCAGGAGGCAGAGGTAGGAGGATTGTGCTGTGAGTTTGAGGCCACCCCAAGACTACATAGTAAATTCCAGGTCAGCCTGGCCCAGAGTGAGACCCTACCTTGAAAAAAAAAGTGGCTGTTTTGATCCCAGTATTCCAAGCTATTCTTTTTTGTCTTCTCCCATGCAGAGAATGGATCCACCATTCACTCAATATTTCAAGGCGGGAGCCAGCTTCAACCCTCTTTCTCTCCTGGTCTTCACTGGGAAAACAACCAGTAACATGGGCTAGTTCTACCTCAGCTGGTGTCTTGAACCATTTTCCCAGTGACACTCCCCTACCTTGGACCACTTTACCACCTCCTCTCTTATGATACTGTATGTGTGACAGGGAGGAGGGGAGACAACTATTCTTTTTCTGCTTCCTTCTCTTTCTCACTCCTACAACACAATATTTTTATAGCCAAAAATAATCTAAAAGGTTGCCACTACTTTGTTTAAAAATACTTTCAAGTTTTTCCATCATATATAAAGTTCAAAGAGTTATCAGCCCTGCAAGTGCCTCCACGTCCTGCTTCTTTCTCCAAAGGAATCTCATGCCAACTTGCTGCTTGTCCACTAAATTATAGTTATACTTACTTCCCTTCAGTTTTCCCAAACCCTAGGCCTGTCTTCACCCTTACACTGTTATTGATGCTATTTTTCCTCTTGCAATCCAGTTTCCTCACCCTGATGCCTTTTCACTCCCTTCAGGGCTGCATGCCCTTGCCACCTTCCCAGAGAAGTGAGACCATCTTCTCTAAAGAACTTCTTCCTCTTCCAGACCCTTATTACTGCCACAGCTGTGACTCAGACTGTAGTGTGCTACATGTACTCATGTGTGTGTAAGGGTTACATGGTTCTCCTACAATGCAAACTCCATCAGGGTAGAGAGAGTATGTGCTGCTTATCCTGGAACCCCTGCTGTTTGGCCCAGGATTCAGCAGATGTGAGAAGTAATGCAGTGCTTGCCTGCCTGATAAATGAAAGAATGAACATATATCATTTCCACTCAATGAGCAAACACCCTTGTCATCATTGGTCAAACACAGACATGATGCTATCCCTACCCACCTTCCCAGTGATCTTGGTAAGTCAAATAGAAAAGCCAGGTGCTGTACTACACACCTTTAACCCCGGTATTTAAGAGGGTGAAACCTGAAGATCGCACGTTCAAGGCCTGTAAGGGATACATAGTAGGCCCTATCTCATGAAAAAGACAAAACAAAAGGCATTTTGGAATAGTGATTACTTATTTAATAACTAGTCGCAGACATGCTTTTCCCTCTATTGATAAACACTCTGCTGCTCTTATACCATTTTATTTCATCCTCTCGAGTAAGGGAAAGTAACCCGAATAGATGATGAGTATTTAGTACTTTTATTTGCTTCAATCCATTTTCTCTTTAACAGCTTATAGTTTGAGACCCTTCCCCATCTAGACAACCACCATTCTTTTCATATTTTGTGTTGTCCTGGAGATTGACCTGATCTTACCATTGAGCTATGTCCCCAGCCCAACAACGACTGTTCTGATACTGGTGACTGATAAAATGAAAATGACAAAAGTAGAACTAGGTGCCTTGTCTTTCTTCTTTTTAACTCTCTTGGCTGCCCCCAACTCCCTTGCTCCTCCCACTTTCCTCATGCCTATGCCTTCCAGGATTCTAGACTGCAGCCTGTTCAGTCTCTGGAAACTCTCTGAGATTTCCCTAGCAACTCACATTGGTCCCTCTAGAGCTGATGGGCTCCTGCTGCTTTCTGTACAGCCATATCACCTCACTGGCTACCTGAGCACCCTCCCACATACACTCATGACTAGTCCCCTGTGTCTTGCTCCCACTTGTTTCTGACCTTGTTTCATGAGAACTTGATAGATCTATTTGCCTGCATTTCCCATCAGTTCCCCAAACACATGTCCCTACAGAAGCTCACTGCTTGCCCTTCCCAATTAGGTCCTCCTTTTAACTTTCCCTTTTGGTCAGTGATAACACAATCTGCTACGTCCACGGCGACCTCGCCTGTGTAGCAAGCAGAAATGCTTCTGCACTGGAAGAGAGCTGAGGACAGAGGGCCAGCACTCCTCGGAGGGATGCCCCCGGTGACCCCTTGGCAGTCAGTTACTGTAAAGGTTCCTGCTGCCCATGAAGTCACGACGACCTAATTGCTGGCGCCAATGCTGTTTCTTTCCTGCTTTCTTCTAGCTGTTTGTCTAAGAACAGCTAATTCAACACTTATTAGTAATCATGCACGCAATCAGAGTACAAGAAACAATCTAAGTATTGAATGTGCACCTCCTATGATTAGGGCAATGGAGAGAATGTATAACTCTACTAGGAATAAAAAATTAACTCTAGAACAGTTTTTAGATGGTGTAAAGTAAAAACAGCTTATGATGTTTGAGAACGATACTGAGCCTGAGAATATGAAAGTAGAAATGTTGATCGGTAGTGTTCATAAGAAACATGACAGTTCTGCAGAAAAGGAGTTACAAAACTTAGACATTCCCACCAGGAAACTTCCTGGGGGATATGTTCAGTACTTGATCAAGGGCAGATGGTGGACTCCTAGAGCTGGAATCTACTTAGTTCCACTCCCCTATGAGGGAGGATATGATGAATTCGGTAATAGATGGGTGAATTATGAAGTAAAAAGGAGGCTATGGCATTCTCTTCCATTTACGGGAACGCTTAACAAGGAAGCGTAAGCCTTGGTGTTTATACAGTCCTTGGGGTATAAGAAATAAGTAACCTGTTATTCACCTTACACCTAGTTTCTGTTTGTATAATGTTGTGGTCAATGATACAAGACGCCCTTCTTAAAAAATGGGTACAGTTCCTGCCTGATCAACATTACATGTATGCTTACAATAGAACAATACTCAAGATTGTTTAGATTAATGATTTCTGAGATCACTTGTTGGCTTGCTAAGTTTCTCTGTTCAATCTGTATAAAATCTTCATGAAACCTTCAGTAAATTGCAGCAGCATATTCAACTTGAGTGTGTCTGTCTGTCATTTCCTCGCCGAATCCCGAGTTCTCCCTGAGCCTTCGCCCTTGTTCTCCCTCGGTCCTGATCTCCCCGAGAGTCAGTCCGCGGCAACAATCCATCAATTTCTTATATTCTTCTTAGCCTTTAATTTTCATGGCCAAGGGCCGAGGATCACTTCTACCTCTTCCTCTCTAACCCACCATATTTTTGCACCAAGAAAGAGCAACCACAGTGTTTCTTCTCTGATCCAGGAAAGGAATGAGGAAATGGAAGGCATAGCAAGTCTTGTTATGGCTGAAATTTTACTTTCATTGTTCACTAGTTTGGGATGGTGGTTGTGTAGATTGTTGTGTGTGTGTTGGGGGAAAGGTAGGCTCAAACTATAAGCATTTAAATAGAAAATGAATTAAAGCAAGTGGAAGTACTAAATCCAGACTGAGTCCAGCCAGTATTTATCATGTCAGTCCTCAGAAACAGTACTGCCTCTCCATTAGCTGGGTCATATTTTCCAGGACAGCATGCAGGATACTATAGCAAGGAGTCAGTCTCCTCTCCTTTACGTCCTTCCTCAATACATAAGCTTAGACTTCACTGGCACACAACTTTCCAAGCACAATGCATCTGTGTCTACCTGTGTCAAGGCCTTTTTTCCCTGGCACACCCACCTTTGCTCATTCACTAGGAACTTCCTACCCAGTCTTCATGATTAGCTTCGGAAATGTGACCTCCATTAGCAACCTCAGCTAGATGCATGTCCTTCTCATCTGATATAATTTGATTAGACTTTTCTTACAGCACCTTCTTTTTTTTTTCTTTCATTTTTTATTTTTATTTAATTTTTTTTTCTGAGTCAACCTCTAGCTCATTTTCATACTCCTGGTATTATGGTACTGTATTTATAGTGAACATTTAATAGAGACTTGTTTAATGGAATTCATTCATTTAATAAACACATGCTTTTAGACATGAGAACTGGACTGGCAAGTTCAAGCTATAGCTGGAGAGATGGGGAAAGATGGGCCAACAATATTAGCAGCCACATGATTATGTAATGCACCGCTTGCCAATGTGTAGTATGGAAAGTGTGGTAGAAAGAGAATATAGACTGCTCCTCTGTTTGGGAACCTTAAAAGACATGCCTTTTGGACAGAGACCTGCACATGCTAATATGTTGGCAGGCTAAACATATAGTGCTCCTGGGGCCTGGGAGGTAGAGAAAGCAATTATGAAGACAGAGCCAAGAGTTTGCCTGACAATTTGAGAAGCCAGCTTTGGTTTGTGGGAAATACCATCAAAATGGTGGGGAAACCCAGAAGATGTAGACTCTTAAGCTTGAAAGACAAATATTACTGAATCTAGGATTCTTAGTCAAAAACTCCCTGATTATCTCAGGAACACTGTTTTGGAGCCAAAAATATTTTAAAATAACACATGGTTTCTAGTAGCAAAGCAAAAATAATGAGCATGAGTTCCCATCTTTAGTTTGTTTTTATTCATCTTCAGTTTTATATGAAATTTAAAGAAAGAAATTACTTATCACTCATGTCTGCCACAAAAGGCTTGCTTTCTTACCTATGGAATATAAAATATTTGTTCCTTCCTATGGGCAAGCTATTTTCTAAATGAAGAGGTGACTTTAAAAGAAAGCATAATTCAATAATAAGATATCACAGAGGAAATTCTCAGCATACTCATATTTTAAATCTTTTTAAAAAATGACTATAATTTGCTCTAGCAAATGATATTTAAATATTTCCCTCTAGCCAATTGTAAATCTCATTTCTAATCTCCCAGCTCCTGTAATCAAGTCCTCAGTACTTTAAATAAAGCCTCCATTTGGGATTAAACTGCTATTGATATACACACTATTTCTGATTTTATGTGATATATGGATGAGTATGTCTGGAATGCTTATCAAATAATCATAATTAAAACGTATAATTTCAGAAAGATGATCCACTAATTTTAACAATTATGCCTGGGCCTAGTTGAAGAATGGAGAAATATGAAATAAAAAGTGGGCAATTTTACCTCATGAAAACATATCTTCTATGCAAGTAAAGAAAAAAAATATGCACCTTTTGGAGAAAAAGAAAATTTGGTTTTTAGTTTTCCTTTCTTTGAATTCTGGGAAACTCTGCTGTTAGGAATAAATGAAACCTTGAGTCTTTTCTCAGATGTAAGAAAATTTTCAATGTGTGCCAATTATTTTAGACTCCTCCTAGGCAATATGTGAGAGTTTGACTTTTCTTCACCACTTCAAATTTAACCACTGGAATAAACACCTCCAAACAGATTCATCCGAGAGCATAAACAAACCAAGCATGAAGGCTCCCAATAGGAGGCCAAGGCAGCTTGAAAATTGGGGGAAAGGAGCGGGAAAGTGATATTCTTTGTCTCTATTCTTTTTAGTGAAATGTCTACTGACTTTGTTCTGGATTGATGAGGTAACTAACACCTGGAAATTTTAAAGGTTAAGAGAGGAAAGAATTTTACCGTAGGAGTGGGAGACTTCAGGAGCCTCGGAGGAGGGGCCTTGACTTTCAGGCCTCATCCAGGTTCCTTGGCAAGCTCAGATACAGGCTTTGGGGTGCTGGGTTACTGAGGTGCTCCATGGCTGAACCAACTCCTCAGCTTAAGCATCGAGTCATGCAATTCCATGTAGGAGATGGTTATTTTCTCTTCATATTATAGCACAGGAATTGTAGTTCCAAGAAGTTCAGTGAATTGACAACTAGTGGCCCAAGAGTCTCTTTCCTGTTACTCCAGAGATATTTCCAGTTAAGTAAGTGGTTTGACTAGTTAATTAAATGAAAGTTTTACAGCAACTCAGAAACACAATCTGCTCTCTCAGTCTTAGTGGTAGCTGAAAAAGAAAGGCATGTTCCAGGTTGAGATTAGAAGAATGGAGTCAACTAAGGAAGCCAGCCTAGTTTTAAAGTAGTCATTTGGCAGAAACTAGAAACTGCTTCTCACAATACACATATTTAACTATTTCTCTTACTCTCCAGGACTTGTGTCAGCATGAAAACAACAGCCAGCCCATATATGCCTTTGTGAGAAATTTTTAAAAATTACACATTACCTTCTCAAGCAAAGGATGTTTCCATTAGTAGAATACCACACAATTTGACAACCATGCAGTGGTAGATAAATGAGGTTTTCCACATGCATGTACTTTCCCTACATTCTTCCTTGGACAAAAACAATCAGAACATAAGGTTATGAGAAGTCAGTCCTATTTCTATACTGTAAGTCCTATTTCTACTATTATGTGACAGTTTTGTCCACCACACAGACTAAACATCGATATATGGTACTCCTCCTTTGGGTAGAGAGAACAGAAGTGGGAAGAAATGCAAATTTAATTACACTTTATGAATTTGGATAAAAATTTAACACAGGGAGGGAAAGACCAGAGAGAGTATATTAAAAGTTCCAATTTAAAAATAAATGCTCCTTATTGATATTTTACAAGGTTTTAATTGTTCTGAGGCAAAAATGTACTTGGAGTTTTTAGTGTTCAAATGTCCTATGTCTTTAATTTTGTTGAGTAGGATAAAAGCTTTCTTTGCTTCCAAGTGTTAACATAAACCATGAGAAATCGTTCTATGTGAAGAAGGCAGGTGGGGCGCCACTCATCCAGCACTATGAATTTTGCTGAGAATGTGTAGATCCAGAGTTTACAGAAGTAACTTCAGGCCATGAATATTGGTGACTGTGCTTGGTATGGGATGGGTTCTGAGCAATCTTCCCTGTGATTACTCAAGTGCGGAGCATAAATTATTACCCCAGGCAAGCACCGACTTAAATGAAGTAGTTTTCTGAAAGTAGAATGTGATTAAAGTATGCATTTCATTCAAAACACCTCCTGTTTCCCCAATCTTCATTGCTCCTGGTGTCTCATCTTCACAGAGATGGAGTCTTGGTGATAGTTTGGAATGCTGCAGGATTTTACACAAAGACAAGGACTAGAACGCCAAGAATCCATAAGAGATTCTCCTCACAGACTGAAAGAAAACTGCCACATGAGAGCACTGAATTGAGTCCTTAGATTTTATGTTTTAGCCTGTGTTTACACCTGTCCTCTTTACTATACCTAGGCAAATGAATCAGTTCTATCTGCCCAAAGCAGGAGGCTCCATCCTTCTACCAAATGATTCTTTCCCTTTCCAAAGAGTACTGGACCTCAAGCAAGCTGGGTTTTCTCCCTCTGTGATGCATCAGGGTCACAAAGAGCTAGGCTATTGCAGGGCCCAGGGACCAGGTTCAGCTAGTAGCCACCTCTCTCACCTTCATTGGTGTTTGGCTTGCATTACATTTTGAAATCTCTGGGTCACATTTATTTCTCGCAAGTATTCACATACACAAGGCTGGAAGTTCAAGAGATAGATCTAGAAAGAGGATCTTTCCATCAGCCTGGACTATTGTGTGAGCAGTGTGACCTTTTATTGATGATGGCCTATTGGCCAGGTGTTTTAACCCAGGGAACCTTGAATCAGATCTGGTTGATCACTGTGAAATCCAGATTATTCCACACAGTATCATCTTCCCCCACACGTTTACAGAGGTACAGATCTAGCATAAAAGCATTTGTGTGAGAGGTCACTTTATATGTGCAATTCAACTTTCTCTCCTTCTGTTATTTTTCTGTTCTGATAAATCATTGGCATTCCTGAGTACTTCTTGTGGGTCAAGATCTGCCAAAGTCCACAGGAAGGAAGAGTGGCATCTCCATCTGCTCCCCTCATAAGCTGGTATTACAATAAAAGACTTCCTAGACAGATACAGATAGTCTGTCCCTGTGAAGAGCTAGGCAGCCTCCTATCTCACAGTGCTCACTGACTGCTCAATTTTTCCTCTCCACCCTATCTTATATTCAAATGGTCACTTGGTCTTGCCTCATCATCCTATTCACAACTTTACTCAGCAATAATCATCTGCGATGATGCCCATATATTTTCCTGACTTAATTTTCTTCTGTAGAATTTATTACCTTCAAATGTCCCCTTATTTAGTTTTTTAAATATATATTATCTTTTATCAAACCATAAGTCCTGTGAAGACCAAATTTCTGTCTGTGGTGTTCACTGCTGCACTCCTGGTGGCGAGTGTCTGGAAGATAGCAGGTATTTAATACTTATGAAATGAATATATTATAACATGGAATTACCTAGTAGAACTTCAAAAACATAGAGCTATAAAGAAGCATGAGATTCTCCTACAAGGTTAAATATAGTATGTATTAGTTGGACAGCCATCACTGACCAGCTCAGGGTCAGGAGTAAACTGACTTTGATGGAGAGAAAGAGATATCTCAATGAGATGGGAAAACTGTTCAAAGGAAATACTTGGTTCATAAAGTTGCTTAGTGCCAAGGAGTATATGAGGTGACAGCCAGAACCCATTGGCCTCTCAATCCTGATGTCATTTTCCTAATGGAGAAATTGCTGCACAGCTGTTCTTATAGTATGATAACCCATTATTTATCATCCAGCCAGCTTCTACTGTGTGCTATAAGTGAACCATCCTGCCAGCTTTTAGAACTTACTGGAAATCCAAGTCTAAGTTCATTTACCAGTTTCTCCATATGTCATGGTTAAGATTGCCTGCATATAATAGTCCTCTTATACAGCTAGATCCTAAAAGTGTTAATGTTGTAATATACTAACCTGGTCAAACGTCATACTTGGCTTCCTATTCTGATAGGACACAACAAAGTCCACAGGTGAAGACAAATACACCACTCTGGTTCAAGTAAGGACCCCTCAGTTCTGCTGGATAACAACGAGAACACTGATCTGTGCCACCCAGAGATGAAGCCATTTTCACTTGATTTTAAATTAGACTAGGAGAACTTTTCCTTCATAAAAGACTTCACAAACTTTATCCTTTGTGAAGTTGCACAGTTATCTTTAATTTTAAAAAAAAACTTGCTTCAGAGTTCATGAATTTTCTATGGCTTGTTTTCAAAAGCCATCTTCATTTGTTGTGCTGATCTGCATATTCATTATACCTCTTTACCTACCTCAGCATGCTTTATCTCTTAAGATTTCCTTTCCTACCTTTTTATATAGCTTCTTCTCAATGAACCCATTATGCTTGTTAAAATATGCCCATGGGAGTACAAAACAAACAGTCTGGTCCACCCCCTCATTCCTCAAGACAACCCACTCCTTTACTATTATTATTTTTATCACTTCAACACTAATCCTGGTGAAATTCTTTTATGCATTTCTCAATGTGGCCCTTTGATCACTGGTTCTTTGTTTATTTTTTTCACTGTGATTTCTTTTTAGAGATTCTTGCTAAGTGCAAATTAGAACAGGAGTTTCAACCTCTTGCATAATGTTGTAAAATAAATAAATAACAGAATTGTATTTAAATAAACTATTCAAATCCATGTCAGTAAATGATCTAATTAATTACTCCTTTGGGGCTGTGTTATATGTTTGCTTTCTTCTTAGAGAGGTGAAGAAAGTGAAAATAAATTTCCAGCTGTTAATGGGGTAAATTCTGTAAATGGATAAGGGTCAAAGAAACCAACTCCAATTTGTATCACATTTGTTTTTAGGCACTTAATTTACTGTCTCCTTAACCCTATTTGGATGTTCCTTATCAGCCCTTACTTGGTTTCAGATGAGCAGTAAGGAGAGATTGCAGTAAACATGAGAGGATGCTTTCCAATATGTGCAATGAACAGAGACAACTTAGTCAAGAAGAGAAATAGACATTTGTCACCCCTTATAATTCAGTGCAGGATGCCAGATTTTAACTAAGTCTGCAGAGATTGGACAAAATCCAATTTGTCATTATTTATTCCTAAGCATTGTGCTTATACTCTCTACTTTTTCATTCTTATTTGCCATTTACCCAATTATATCTATCCTTATTAGACCCCTGCTGAAGGCAGCATTAGCCAGAGAAGTCCCATAGCTTAGCTTAATCCTATTATCTCTTGATAAACGGGGATGCATGAGGCTCTAGATGGCCAAATTCAGCATTACTCGCCCCCTCCCTTCCTCTCCCCCAAAGAAAAATGCTGTTGTTCATCCTTACGCCTGATGTAATTAAGATCTGGAAATGTGCCCATTCTAATCCTTACTCAGTAGAAGCATCACTGTCAAGTCCGAGAAATGAACTGCAGTTATGATGTAAAAGGCTGACACCTGGATGACATGTACTGATGTGTTGGGCCTCACTGCCATGATGACAAAGTAAGGTTTAAGTCTTCAGGGTTTTAAATACCTGCCAAAGGAAGGACATCAAACTGGAGGGAAAGGGTCACACTGGGAGAAGCAACTGGCCATCCTAAGAGGTGAAGGTTGTAAGGTTTACACTTGGATGGATATAGGGGAGGGAGAGAGAAATTGAGAGAGAATATGAATGAGAATCAATTGCCTTGGGAGTTCCTCAGGAATTCCATGGAACACACAATCTTTCTCCTTTCCAGAACTAATCCCAGACTGTAATTTACCTTATAGCAGACAGCCTAGAGGCCCATGATAGCTGTACATGATGGAATCCATGCTGATTTCCTCTGCACTGAAGTTGTAGACGTGTATCTACAGATCAGTGAATCAAGCTGTATTAATGGTTAAAGGTAGATAAACTGCCAATGCTTATTAAAGTGCTTATTAAAATATATCTTCAAATATAAAGTTGCCAAATGCTGAGTGAAGTCTAAGACCTACTTTATCCCACAGACCTTGCTCAGGCTTTGTGCTGCCATTATGTGATCCTTTCCTTTCCACTCCATATACTATTTATAACATCAAAAGAGCTTCGTGATTCTTTTCAAAAGGAATTTATTATCCAAAAGGTTGTGTTGGGAAATGAGCCAATTCAAGCCTCCTGAGAAAAGGGGAGAAACAATTCTATTTAGAAACAAATATAATTTTGATGATGTTGGAAATGTCCTGTCCATAATTTTGTATTTTCTAAGTCATGCAGGAAGTTGTAGAAACCTTGAAACCCTAACCATTTCTTCCTGAGTTAAAGGAAATAAATGTGTTCATAAGTTTCATCCTGTTAAAAGAATGAACACATTCCTTTTGTCAGAGAGAGAGAGAGGGAGCTGGTAAGGAAGGGGATTGCCAGCAGGACTCAGCACTGACAGAGTTTTGCACAAAATTGGAGACCAAGAACTATTGATTGGGTGTTGTTAAGAGGGAGGGCTGAGCAGGGAAAGTTCCAGTAAAGGTGCCCTGCTCTTTTGATGGTGCTAGCTCCAATAAGAACTCTCCTGTAAGCTCCAGGGACTGTGAGCTGCACTTTTAAAACATGGCTTCAGAGCTTTTTGGAACACCACAGAAATAGGAATTCAGTAGTGGACAACTTTATGACTTTCTTGTCATCTTTCACATTAGCAATGATGATGTGACTCAGTGGCAGGTGTCTAAAGGGGTGGCATAGCTTAGCATGCAGGTGAGAATGACCTTTGGTCCCACCTGTTAGCCTTACAGCTTGGAAACAAGTCTAGTTTATACTCTGCTGGTAGAGAATGAGTGGTGATGGTTCCAATAATGTAGAGTGACAAAGTATATGTACACACACATACATAAACACACACACACACACACACACACACAGTACCTTCCCTAGAGCAAGCTCTAAGTGCAGGCAACATTAAAAGAAAAGCATACACCCTGTAAACATGCATTTGCTGATCCTAGTTGGCATGAGAAAATAGCTGAATAAGGGCTTCAGTTCAGAGAAATGTTAAAGAGCATTGGTTTCATTATGTGTTTATTTTACTTTGCTTTCAATTGTCATAATGATACTGGTTAAGTTAAATAGAAATCAGCATCATACAGCTAGAATTGACATTAATTCAGAATTTTGCCTGGCCATGATATTGCTACCTTCCCTGATAGCTGTGGTCACTGGCAATGTTTGTTATTGCATGCAAGGAACTTCTGGAAGGAGAGACAAAAGAGTCAGAAGCAAGTGAAAGGCCATGGGATTACAGCTCAGAGTAAGGGTGTTTCATCCTGTACCTTAGCACAAAGGCCAATATATGGACAAAAGAAGGAAGACTAATGGAGAGTTTACTCCACTTGGCAGCATTTGATTATTACTTCATGAGATGACAGAGCCATTTGAGATCATTAATAGTAGTCTTTGTTTCTTCTTTTCCCCCATAGCAGCTTGCTAACCACAAATTCATCAGACCTAGTAACAATACTGCAAAAGTGTGAATCCACCACAATAGATTTGCAGGTAGGATATAAATCAAATTTTACTTCATCTGTCTCTAGGGGAGGGAGACTGGCAGAGTTCTAATCATATACATATTTAAATTTGTAATCAGACTCCTTGGGAGGACAGGCTGTTGTGTTTACCATGAGCTTATCGCTAAGGTTTCTGGGGACTGAGGATAGTTGGTTGTAAATCCTGTCATTTTGGTGACTTAATATTTTATATTATCATGATATTAGCATAATTGTGACCTCTGCATTGTAGCATTTTATGCTTTTCCAGTGTAACTTTTGATGCTTTACTAAAGTCAACAAAAATTCCCATTATTCCCTCTTTTAGAGCACATTTGGCATGAAGTATTAGGTTGATTTAATGTTATTAGTGCTTAAAGTGGTACAAAATCCATGAATATACACATCCATCTCCCAGTTCACCAGAACACCACCATAAAATGCTAGGAGGTGGGTGATAAACATTTCCTCTCCTTTTTTTCTCGTTCCCTAATTTTTCCTGCTGGAGGCTCTGCATCTACCCAGAGGGCATGTGAGGGCTGCCAGTTCCCCACACAGATCAGTCACCGGGGCTTCCACATGCCTAAATAATAACACGACAGGAGAGCTTGGCTCAGCTGCAAGCCTCATTAAAACTATTCTCAAAGTAACAGCAAGGTTTGGGGAGCACTCTACTTGGACCAGGATCTGCATATTTTCCAAGATAATGACCAGAGAAGAAGCATTAGAGGACATAGTCCTTTTTATTTGTGATTTTGGCAAGTTACAAAAAAAGAAAAAAAAAAAGTAGGGAAGCAAAGCTAACTATTTCAAAGGCTGTCCAATGGCAAAGTCTTGCTTAAAATTCTTAGTGAAAAATTATTACTATGGTAAAACTACTGAGGCTTGAAGGGCTGCAAGGGGTAAGTGAACACAGAGAGTAAGATGCTCTGATTTGCTGGCTTCTACATGCAAAATGCTTAATCAGAACAAGAAGGGGAAACTGAGCCCAGTGCTACCCTCTTTTGTGTTTACAAGCCACACATTTATGTGACTGTGAGTGTGGGTGCTATGTGTGTATATGGGTAACACAGAATAGCCTTCCTGCTCAAGTTAGGGGTGAGCTCTGAGAAGGGTTAACCTGAAAACACAGGATCCTGAGGTCCTTTTCTCCTCTGAGTCACTGCCAGAGACAGTCTAAGATGATGACCCTGCACCACACTAATCTGCTGTCTGCACAATCTGTAGGGGAGACAGCATCAGGCTCAAAGATGAGTAATTCTCCCACTCAACACCAACTCCACCTAACAGAGAAAAAGTTGTGAGTACAAAAACAACTTGACACGACATTGTTGAAGTCACAGAGAAACAAAGATTTTCCCGTTGCATTCGCATACACAAAATATTTTGTAAAAAGGGTGTTAACAAACTTTGGGTTTATTTCTTGGAAAGATAATAAGATGAATGCAAATATTATAAGAAGAATTATTTAAGTGAGAGTTTCAATTTTTAGGAAAGAATTTTGAAATAGGTGATATTTCAAAATGCCATTCTCCGTCAAGCATTGTCATCTCCAGGAGGTTTCTCAAAGTTTGAGAGTGACAAAACAACTATATCAACACTTAGAAATGTGTATTAGATGAATCATTCCACTAGAATATGAGGTAGTACTCATGCTTCAGAGTTGATGGCCCATTGGCAATTAGGCCAGGTAAAAATGCCAAGCAAATTGCACCACCATAATCCTTAAAGCACAGAGTTTTGGTATTTGCTCAATTCCCACATTGTACAGTGATGAAATAGAAATACAACTGCCTAAAACTGAGATGGGTTTGGAATGCAAAGATGAATAAAAAAAACTCATTTTTTTTTTTTTTTTTGAGATCTGGTCTCATTGTAGTCCAGGCTGACCTGGAATTAACTCTGGTGGCCTTGAACTCATGGCTATCCTCCTACCTCTGCCTCCCAAGTGCTGGGATTAAAGGTATGCACCACCACACCCAGCTTCATAAATGTTTAAATTGGGTAATATTAAGTTGACAAAAGAAGGGTGTTTTCCCCCCATTTAATAGTGTTCAAGTATGATCAAAACTGTTAGAATACTGACATTTTGAGATGGAAGATTAATATTTATTTGCTTCCACTTCTTATTCTAATGATAACTCTCTACTTAATTGGCCTAGTTAATTTATGAAATCAAATCTAGATCAGTGAAATTGACAAGTAGTCATTGAGGAAAGGATATTACAGTTTAAAAGCATGAAGGATAGCAGTATAAATGATATATGCTATGCTATTAAGAGAGTCACTATAAAGTGAATTACAATGAGCAGAAAGGGAATATATTTTACTATGTCAAAAACACACTTTTATGCAATGTACTAACTTTGTGTTGAATGGTCAATCTTGACAAGCTGATTTCCCTTTCTAAAAGCCAATAACTATGTTTGGATAGAAATCAATAACATATTAAAAAGGAAGTAAAGTGTGCACAGGACAGGGAAGTCAGGAAAACCATCATTATGCTTTAAAGTCAATTTGAACAGAACTCTCTTGGTTCTTTTGTGCCTTTAGAAGTCTTTAAGGCTTATCCCAGCCTTCACTACATACAGCACAGCCAGGGTAACTCAAACCACTTAATTTCTCATCAAGTGGCAAGTGAGACTCTCTTCCCATCTCCAAATGAAGGTGGCCACGCGAGCTGCTGTCAAGGGCAGAGAAGCCAGCTAGGCAGCTGACAAAATTTATTTCCCTCTGGTCCATGCCCCCTCTGGTGGCAGAATGCCAGGATGAAGTCATCCAGGGAGGAACTGCTTCCTTCTCAGTGGGACTGTCTTCATTTTCTCCCCTTTCACACTGGCCTGCATTTCCTCAGGCAGTTCATCATACCTAAACACTTCCTCCAAGAAAGAATTCCTCGACTGATCATGCAGCCACTACCCACCAGTTTACATTTGCACCAACAGTGAATAGAGATCTCTTTTCCCCACAACTTTGAAGAGCAGAAGAACAAGACTTCATATTGCTTGAACTCAGGTCAGCCACAAAACAACAAAAACAAAAACATATGCAACTTTGGGTCTTAGTTTATCCTGTCGTGGAGATACTTTAGGCATATACAAAGTTAAAGAAGGTAAAATGGTTCCACCATTGTGCTTGGCATATAGTGGGCACTCCACAGATGATGTTTACTGGCTTAAACTGACAACATCAGAGCCATGCTTTTAACGCAAACAAAAGTTCGTCAGTTATATTCTAACTCATCCTTTCTTTGTTTTCTTTTTTGGATTTTCGAGGCTAGGTCTCACTCTAGCCCAAACTAACCTGGGATTCACTATGTAGTCTCAGGGTGACCTTGAGATCATGGCGATCCTCCTACCTCTGCCTCCCGAGTGCTAGGATTAAAGACATGCACCACCACGCCTGGCTTGTTTTGTTTGTTTGTTTGTTTGTTTACTTTTTTAATATGTCTTATTAGCATCCAAAGGATTAGGTTTTACTATGGTATTTTCAAACATTTTTTTTCTATCTTCTTTCTCCTTTCCCCCTCTACTTTTATGTCCTTCCACATGTAGATACCTTTCTGCTTTCATATTAAATATTTCATATTCCTTTTGTTCAATCCCATTCTTTGTCACCTTTTGTCCCCTCCTCTTGTGGTCTCCTATCTCAAATCATAACCTATAATTGGTCTTATATTCCCTACTTACATACATACAAACATTAGAGGGCTGGAGAGATGGCTTAGTGGTTAAGCACTTGCCTGTGAAGCCTAAGGACCCCGGTTCGAGGCTCGGTTCCCCAGGTCCCACGTTAGCCAGATGCACAAGGGGGCACACGCGTCTGAAGTTCATTTGCTGAGGCTGGAGGCCCTGGCGCGCCCATTCTCTCTCTCTCCCTCTATCTGTCTTTCTCTCTGTGTCTGTCGCTCTCAAATAAATAAATAAATAATTTTAAAAAAAAGAATTAGAATCCACATTTGAAAGAGAAAATGGACTTTTTGTCTGTCTGGGCTTGGATTATCTCACTTAGAATACATTTTACAATTCCATATATTTTCCTGTAAATTTAATAACTTCATTTTTCTTTACAACAATGAAACTCCATTGTATGGATGTACCCTACTTTCACCTTCTAGTCATTATTGTAATCATCTTCTAATCATCAGTTGATAGGTTGATAACATTTCTTAGCTTTTATGAATAGAGCAGTAATGAACATGGTTGTGCTAGAGTCCCTATGGTAGAATATATAGTCCTTCAGGTATATGCCATTATTGGTAAAGATGAGTCATATGATAGTCTAGTTTTCAGCTTTTTGAGAAATAGCCACATTGATTTCAATAGTGGAGACACTAGTGTGCAATCCCACAAACAATGAATAAGAGCTCTCTTTTCCTTACAACTTTGCCAGTATTTGTTGTTAGTACTTTTCTTGATGATGGTCATTCTGACTGAGGTGAAATGAAATTTCAAAGTAGTTTTAACTTACATTTCCCTCATGGCTAAAGAGGTTAAACATTTTTAAAGTTTTTTCTTTATTTTTATTTATTTATTTGAAAGTGACAGAGAGAGAAAGAAGCAGAGAGAGAGAGGGAGAGAGAGAGAGACAGAGAGAGAGGGAGAGAGAGTGAATGGGCGAGCCAGGGCTTCCAGCCACTGCAAACGAAATCCAGATGCATGTGCCACCTTGTGCATCTGGCTAACATTGGTCCTGGGGAATTGAGCCTCAAACCAGGGTCCTTAGGCTTCACAGGCAAATGCTTAACCGCTAAGGAATCTCTCCAGCCCATTTTTTTAAAAAGTTTTTTAAACATTTTTTAAAATATCTGTTGGACACTTGTGTTTGCATCATTTCATTAACCCGTTTATTGATTGCATTGTTGAGTTTCCAGTGTTTAATTTTTGCAGTTATTTATGTATTCACAATGTCAACCCCCTGCCAGTAGAATATCTGCCAAAGATCTTCTCCCATTCTGTAGGCTTCCTGTTCAGTCTGCTGATCATTTCCTTTTCTTGAAGTAACTTTTTAATTTCATGTAGTCCCATTTGTTGACTCTTGAGACTCTTACCTATGCTATCAGAATCCTGTTCAGAAAATTCTTACCATATCTGTCACTTCCTGTGTATTGCCCATGTTTTCCACCAGCATTTACAGCATTGATAGCTTTACATAAAGGTCTCTGACCCATTCTGAATTGTATTTGTACAGGGTGAGAGATGGACATCAGTTTTGTCAGCATCATCTATTGAATAAGACACTTTTTCAAAGTGTGCTTTTGATGCCTTTTTAAAAGTTGCATAGGTTTATGTCTGGGTCCTCTATTTTATACCTCTGGTCTATGCATCTGTTTCTGTGCTAGTACCATGCTGCCTCTGTCATTAGGACTCTACAGTATAATTTTAGATGAGCAATTGTGCTTTTGCCAGCAGTATGCTTTGTACTTAGGTCGGCTTTGGCTTTGTGTGGTCTTTTGTGTTTCCATATGAATTTTTGAATTATTTTTTCTAGTTCTGAGAAGAATATAATTAGAACTTTGATGGGAAATGCATTGAATCGGTAGATTATTTTTGCTACTATAGCCATTTTCACAATATTGTCTCTGCCAATGAAGTTTTCTTTGTAGATGTCTTTCACATCCTTGATAAGGCTTATTCCTAGCTACTCTATTTTGGAGGGAGCTGTTCTGAATGGAATATTTCCTAATTTCTTCCTCATTAAGTTCACTGTTTTGGAATATATGAAAGCTACTGATTTTTATGTGTTGATTTTATATCTTGCTACTTTGTTCAAAGAGTTTATTAAATTTAAGAATTTTGTGTAGAGTCTGTTTGTTGGGTTACTTAATATCTGCAAATAGGGATTTCATTTCTTCTTTTCCTACCTTAATCCCTTTTATGTTCTTCTCTTATCTTATAGCCCTAAGACTTTGGGAATTATAATAACTAACAGTGGAAACAGTGGTCACTCTGTCTTATTTCAGAGTTTAGGAGAAATGTTTTCAGTTTTTTCCCATTGAGAATAATGTTGGCAACAGGTCTGTCATATATAACTTTTATTATTTTGAGGTGTGTGTAATCTATTCCTAGTTTCTTCAGAACGTTCATCATGAAGGCATGTTGAACTTTTTCAAAAGCCTTCTCTGCATCTATAGAAATGATCATATAATTTCAGTCCTATTTATTTATACATTAAATTATGTCTATTGATTTGCTTATGTTGAACCAACCTTGCATCTCTGGGGTGAAATCAACTTGGTCAATGTGTAACCTTCTTAATGTGTTATTGAGTTCTGTTTGAAAATATTTGTATTTTTATGTATTGGTTAGTAGTCTGTTTTTTCTGGTTGTTTTTGGATCTCTATCCAGTTTTGATGTCAGGATAATACTGGATTCATTCTAATTTCTTTTTAATGTGCATTTTTTACCCATATCACTACAGATGTCAAGCATATAAACTACTAAGAGAGAAATCTGTGATGCATTACATACAATTATTTGGAAATCCTTGGTGATCACTGGGATTCATTAAGTATGAATATTCTCCATTGCTGAAGATGAGGTCTTCTCTGTTTCAGTTCTCTAGGGATTATCAAGGGAGATCAAAAATTATCTGCTGATGACTCAATATGCTCTGAGCTAGGTTCATTTTTCTACCCATACTACTTTTTAAGTAGTTCATGTAAAGGAGGGAGTGCACATCAGCTTTGGAAGCAATCCCACCTGTGTTCACTTCTTTGCTGACCCACTCCCAAGTCATATCACCATGATTCTGCTACTTCCTCTCTGAGGCTGTTTCTTCATCATACATGAGAGCAACCAAAGTTCCTCATTCACTGTTGATAGTGTCCATGTACTAAAAGCATGTGAATCACGGTTACCACAAGGCCCTGCTTATCATATATGACTAGTAAGGGACAACACAGTCTCCTCCTTCCCCCACCCCTGTTATTCAAACCAGAAACCTGGAATCATATTTTTCTTTTTCTCTTCTATAGCTAAGTGTTGCTAGCTTAACTTTCTACATTATTTCCAAAATTATACTCTTATCCTAATTCTTCCTTCCTTGTCTGGATTTATGATATGTCTTCACTCTCTCTTTAAAAATAACTTTAAAAATTAAGCTTCTGATCTGTTTTAAATCAATGCATTTTTATTATAATAAAAAGACTCAAATGTTATAAAAAATATGTAAACTAAAAGGCAAGTGTTTCCTGAAACTATGCCTTCCTTACCACTAGAAAATACTACTGATACTTTTTCTATATTCTTCCATCCTTTTCCTGCATATACTAACTCATACTATATATATTTACATCTGCAGATTTCTTTATTATATTTATTTAACACATTGTGGTTGCCATTTCCAGTTAGTTTAGATATACTTCATGTAATAATAGTGTAATGTTTGATTTTATAAAATTATGGTCAAACTTTTAATTAGTTTACAATTCCATGTAAATGACTACTGTAAACCTAACAGCCTTTTTGAAATAGTATTTTAAAATTTAATGTCTAGTAAAGAAATTGTTGGACTGGAGAGATGGCTTAATGGTTAAGGTGCTTACCTGCAAAGCCAAACGACCCAGATTTGATTCCCTAGAACCCACGTAAGCCACGTGTAAAAGGGGCACATGCTTTTGGAGTTCGTTTGCAATGGCTGAAGGATCTGGCACACCCATTGTCTCTCTCAATCTCTTTCTCTTTCTCAAATGAATAATTTTAAAAGTTTTAATTTTAATTTTTTTTAAAAAAAAATTCTTCTGAAACCTAACCAAACCAAGCTCACATGCATTCCCATGGTCCCCTGACTCACTTGCCATAAAAGCAAAACTTGGGTTACAGAGACTGCCTAGTGGTTAAGTCGTTTTTCTGCAAAGTGTAAGGGATCATGGTCTACTCTCCAGGACCCACATAAGCAAGACACACAAGATGACACAAGTGCACAAAGTCACAAATGTGCACAAGGTGGCACATGGGTCTGGAGATTGATTGCAGTACCTGGAGGACCTGGCACACCAATCCTCTCTCTCATAAAAAAAAAAAAAAAAAAAAGCTTATGTTTGGATATGGTTCTGACTTGTTTCCTAGATCCAGCTATGGGTCCTGCACCACTGAGGGGATCAGTTAGCCAAATCAAGAGCAGTTGGTTCCCTACCATGGCTGTTTGCCACTGTTGAACTTGTGTGGGCATCAAGAGCAGTTGGTTCTCCACCATGGCTGTTTGCCACTGTTGAACTTGTGTGGGTATCACAACAGGTTATTTGTTACTAAGTAGGTTAGACCATGAGTTACTTGGACAGATATTGGTCATTTCCCCCAGTCGCCTATGTAGCACCTTCTGGCACTAGACACGCTGACTGTCTGGGGACTGACTTTCTCCTGGCTTCCAGCCATGCAGTTCCATTTTACCTGTCAGCTGCATATGGAGTCTTCAGCAATAGGGTATTACCACTGATCTTTGGTGGGTCATCAAGTACTCTGACAGAAATCTGTCATTCTTTTAGGAAACCTTGTAGGTTTCTCTGATCAAAAGCTCATTGTGGATGGTAGCCCAGTGCTGGTACTGGGAGTTATAGGTAAGTGCCCACTAAGAAACTGAGGAAAAAGATAATATACAAGAGTTAGGGCAGAGAGAGAGAGGGGGAGGGAGAGGGAAGAAGGGAAGATGTAGAAGATTTAGGTTAGACTTGAACCATATCCAAACAGAAGACCACTCTCCCATATCAAGCTACCATTAATCATGGGGTACAAGAGGGCCTACACCTATTAAACTCTCTATTAAAAAAGTAAGGGTTATCTCATTTGTCCTGGTGCTAACTTACTCTCCGTTGGAGATTCCACTCCTCTTTTTCAGATAGATGCAGATCCTTAGGAGAGTGCCACCCCATCATACCTCAAAAAGGCCCCAAGTGAAACTAAGGAAAATTGGCAAAACAAGCAAAGGTGCTGTTTTCCTGATGAACCAGATACCAGCACAAGGGGGAAGGAGACCAACACAGAGAAAAATCAACTCCTACCAAATCAGAGAGCCAGAGCCCCAGAGGCCCCAACACCTCATCACTGAAGCAGACCAAAAATAACCCAACATGGCTCAGGGAAATTTTGCCAATGAGGGGGCGTAAAGTATGTCAGAACCACATGTTGGGTCATGATATGCAGAGACATTTATCATACCAATAACTGTGGGCTAACTCCACAATTCACGGCCCATATACATCAACAAGGAGGGGCCATTGGGGAGGGGGTAGGTCACGGATGAGCCTAATAATGGTACCAAACTGCCTGTATTTGCTGAATAGAAAACTAATAAAAAATTTTTTTAAAGCCAGATTGTTGGGCTTGCCTATAAAAAAACAAAACAAACAAATTAAAAAAAAAAAAAAAAAACTCCTTACCAAAAGCCCTCTAGGCCCAGCATTGAGTAAAGCATCTTGCTCTTGCCCTGCCTTTCCCCAGCTCTTTCCCTCCACAGAGAAGCTCCTCGACATGCCTGCACTTCTGGCTCCTTCATTCAGATACCACTTTCACAGTGAGACTTGACTAGTTTAACAGCTTATAATTGCAACCTCCTGCCAGGAACTTCCTTTCTCTTTTCTTTCCATAATACTTCTAATCATCTTGCACACATACATTTCACTTGTTTGTTCTCTCTTTCATGTACAGTACAAGTCCTATGAGAATCTGATGCCCTTCTTTCTGTAAAGACAGTGATGGGAACGCAGTACATGCTCAATAGATACTTATTTATTGAGCTCAATTAATGAACCAATTTCTCTTTAAATGTCCTCCCTCTATGCTTATGTCATTACGCCTTCCTTTTGCTTCCTACTGGCAATGTCCCTTCTTAAATCTCTTAGACTAAAAGAATAATTTTACAACTTCATTCCTGTGTTCCTACTTGATTTCTATTAAAGCTGTTGATGTCAGCTATCCTGTTTCTTCATTTAGATAACATGATATCTTAGGCCATTAGCACTGAAGGTAATTTTAGAGACTCACATAGTCTACTTCTCTCAAATGTCACATGAATGCATAGCAATAAACAGTAGAGCCAGGACAAGAATCTCCATGTTTCCTACCTGTCATTCCTGTGCTTTCTTTTCTATATCATATTGGGTCATTCATGTGTGGTTTGCTGTGGCCTAAAACAATGGAAGACTTTGCTTTTAATTAATGCATTGGTTACTTAGTTCCACATAATACTGAAAATCACATGGTTGGCAGAAGTGCACAGAGAGTATGGTTATGAGATTACTGTCCCAGGTTTTCCAGCTCATTTGTTTGACTCTCATGGCCTCCTATAAAACATTCAGGTGACAATGTTCAGATTTGATGTTGGAAGCATCAGATGTTACTATGATCATATTCTGGGATTCATAAAGTACTAGGCAAGTATAAGTTTTGTCATTAACCCAGAAAAATGACCTTATATCCATAGTGCTTTTGTCATGAGACAGGAGGACACTGTGAAACTGACTAAGTACATATGTGTCACACAACTGGAGAAATTCCTTGAAACCATGAGACAGATTGTTAGCATCTTCTTCATAAAAACAGAAAATTCTTCTGTTTTAGAAATGTATTCCATAATTCCTGCATTAGCTCTTATTCTCCCTCTTATTCTCCTGCCGGATGCTTAATAAGTAAAGAATCTCTAAAATGATCTCTATCTTTCCTCAAATGTGTCTAGTTAACTTCACTTGGTGTCCACAGGGAAGAAACTTCATAAAAGTTCACTTCTAATGTGCTCTTATTAAATAATGAGAAATAAAACAACAGAGCTCTTTGATAGAAGCTAGAATGATAACATCTGGTCTAGGATCCTTTGACAACTATTAAAGATGTGATCAGCCTAAATGAACCATCTTACATATGTTTGGGGAATTTCTACCTCTAAAGATTTTTACTATGAAGTCAGCACAAGGCTGGAATTAACTTAGGGAAGGAAAGTTTTCTCTCCCCTCCTTGGTATCTTTATCTGAGAGTGGTTTTCTTTAAAAAAAAAAAAAAAAACTCAATCCTTTGGATGACTATTTCAGTTACACTTTTGGTTCAGTCAGATCCTCATACTTATAATAAGGACATTTGTTCAAACCAAACTTATATCCACACTGATACCCCTAAGTGCTTAATAAAGAACTCTATAAGATTTTTCTCAAAGATGGCTGAAGTAACAAATCCATCCCATGTGCTTTCCTTAAAACATGCTATTGGAACTATTCCATCCAGGAATCCCTTTAACCTGGACACAACTCTGTGATAGCCACAAATAGAAGAATGTGCATAAAGTGCCATAAATGATGCCAAGCAGAGAAAGCCGTCTTTGCTAAGCACCGCCTAAACTGCAGACTCTGAGAAAAATAAACAGAGCTTCTCTTGGAAGCAACCAGCTCTTGGAGTTATAATTTTTAAAAGCAGCCAAAATCAGAACACATATTTTCTATCTTCACATCTACATTTTCATGTTGGCAATTTTGTAAAACTTGCTTATCATACTTGTCAAATTAAGGGGGAAATGTTTACAGAACGGGAAGGAAGATACAACAACAGGGGTGAGCAACTGAGTACACCTCCTTCTAACCAGGTCTCCATGTTTTGGCCAGGTCTGTCTGGGGTCCCTGTTATGGAGCAGAATGTTTGTTCCTTATTGCAGAATAATGTGGATCCATTAACATATTTAACAGACTAAGGTTAAAAGGAAACATGAGGATTTATTTGCTTTAACTATCTATTCACAATATTAGGGATGTCTTCCAATATTTCCATATTAGTTCTGAACTCCTGAGTAAGTGATATAGCCCCTGGCACCTCATTTTCTTCTCCTATATAATGGATGCAAATGTACCTGTAACTCTCAGAGCTGACATTCGAATGCAGTGAGTTAATATGTATAAAGCACTCAAAGATTAGCACATAGATTGATGTGTTGTTGCCTTTAAATAGCACTTCCTCTGTATCGATCAAGGCTGTGGATAAAAAGGCATCTCCTGATTTACTTTATCCTGTCTGCATTATAATTCTCACTTACAACTAATTTTAAAGGGCTTATATGTTTGTTTTGGTCCTCATCCCTTGATTACAGGAAAAGTTTGAAATAGATTAACTTTCTAAAACAGAGCTTCCGAAATGTTTTTAATTACTAAAAGGATATTGATAATGAAGACAGATAGGAATACTGTGCTCTTATTCAAATGTTCTACTGTTCAAATGTTGGAATCCTATATAATAGCTCTGCATATCAGGATTTCAAATTCTAGCCAGTTCTCCCCTGTGGTTGGGAGATCCACAGTTCAAGAAGAAGAAATGTTACAATGAATATATCTGACATAGGGACAGCTCCCTTTAAAATATTTTTGAAAGTGTGACAGTGCATTTGGTTCCAGTCCCTGCTGTATAAAATATGCAGTGCTGAAACAACGCCTGATGAGGCTGACGATGTTGCTATGGATTATGATATCATGGGGAGGATCAAGATGAGAGGAAAATTGATGGCCACTCTTGTAATAAGGCAAGACCTCATACTTATGACAATACTTTGTGAACATGCTCTCAGAATTGAGTCCAGACTGATAGAGTATGAGTTAAACCTGCTGAGAAGCAGTTTTCTGAATCTCTGGAATTAGTGCCTTCATTAATATTTAAAAAAATAATTCTCTTAGACTGATTCTCATAGACTAGCATCCACAAGGCAGTTCTACATTTTTGTAGAAAAAAAAGAGACCTTCCAAAAAATAAATGTGCTATCCTCATTATTTATTTCATATTAGCTTTCAAAACAGAAGACAAAACTGTTTGTAAGAAAGGACCAAATGACCACACCTTCTGTATTTTTGTTAATACACAAAGCTTGGCTTTCATATTTTCTACACATCTTTATGCAGTTATAAGTTTACATACTCATGTATTTATTAATTCAGCTTTTCTGCCTTTCATGAATAAATTATGCCTAGCTAATTTCCATTTGAGCCTGGTGGCCTTTCTCTAGGGCTTTAAATCAGAGAGCCTGGTGAAATTTTATGTACATTCAACAGCAGTTTATAGACACATTCAAAGCATTTGACGTCATCCCTTCAACTGCTTAAAATTCTGTTGGGAGAAAACTATCACTCTTTCATTCCTGACTGGGTCACTTTTTTGGGGGTGGTGGGTGTGGGGGCGTGACCAGGTCACATGTTTTCCTCTGCTGTAGTCACCCTCATCACTACTCCCTTAGTTCTATGGAAGGGTTTTGCTTAATTCAAGGCTGAACTAATGAAGATGTTTAGGCTCACGTGATGCGTCTCTGGCCCACTTCAAGTGCCTTCTGATATGATTGTATTTGCTTAGCAAGCATGATAATTTACCACACCTTCTCTTAGTCTCTGGGGAGGAATCACAGCCAGCAATGGTAACTTTGAGAGATTCTGACTTTTGCTGAACACAGATAATCATTAGTTTTAAATCTAAAGGCTCCTTATTGATTTTGAGGCCTCAGAGCCATGTCCACATGCACCACACTGCTTATATTAACTAAGTACCTGCTGTCACATTCAAAGGGCAGGGGACTCTGCCTAGACAATGCCAGAATAACTCGTGAGAATTCCAGTTCTGCTTCCAGAAATTCAGCTCCCATGAGCACAAAGCAGCAGGCATTAAAAAGTATAGATGTGTTCAAACTTAGCTTTTCTTTTAGTAACTCCAAGCCAGGTAGACATAGAACTTTAGGTCTAAAGTGAGTTTATACTAGTTCTCGAGAAATAGGCATCAGCGAATTGTCTCCTTCAGCATGTGGCACTTGAACCCCTAAGTGTTTAGCGGCAGGATCTGAGCTTTAATTAAAACTAGATTGTTTCCCAAAGAGAAAGTTAGCTCTTTTGCCAATTTTACATTTATAACTAGGTCTTTTGTATGTACACATAAAATGTGAAAGAATCTCTAATCAGACCTATGTGTTGAGTCCAAATGCAAGGTCTGTGTATCACAACCTGTCAGTCATTTTTTTCTTCCTTCAGTGCATCTAACAGTGGGGCTCAGAATGTGCACAGCGGTGTGGGTGAACCCACCCTCCAGGAGAGCCCCCAGTTACACTAACTAAAGTGTTCCTTGCCTTGATGATCGACTCCACCCAAGCCACAATTTTATGAGCATTACAATTATTTCAACTCAGAGAGATTTAATAAAAATCAACTAATATATAAGTACTTCAATTAAGACTTGAAGCATTCTTTTTTTTTTCAATTATTTATTTATTTATTTATTTGAGAGCGACAGACACAGAGAGAAAGACAGATAGAGGGGGAGAGAGAGAATGGGCATGCCAGGGCTTCCAGCCTCTGCAAACGAACTCCAGACGCGTGTGCCCCCTTGTGCATCTGGCTAAAGTGGGACCTGGGGAACTGAGTCTCGAACCGGGGTCCTTAGGCTTCACAGGCAAGTGCTTAACTGCTAAGCCATCTCTCCAGCCCCTGAAGCATTCTTTTTTTATGACCGTCAAGGAACAAGCAAAATCTTCCAGCTTTTCACTATTTCTCAGAGGCTTACAGTTGCTAGATATACAACAGGAATTTAATGGTACTATACTTAGCAGCTACATTTGTGGTGATGCTTCTGTTATATATTTGTTATGAGATTAAAAAAAGAATTTTGCTAATCACCACCTTGTTTTTAAACTGTTTGTATTTTTACTTAGTTTCAAATTCTAAAACTAGAATTTGAGGCTTTTACTAGGAAAGATGGGGCCCACAATAGAATGATTCTGGCTTGGGGCTCACATAGTTACTTACCAGAGTGACCAGTGGTACATGTCAAATTCCAAACTGCTCCATCCCATCTCATAAAAGTCTGATATGTGAGCTGGAGAGATGGCTTAGCAGTTAAGCACTTGCCTGTGAAGCCTAAGGACCCCAGTTTGAGGCTCCATTCTCTAGGACCCATGTTAGCCAGATGCACAAGGGGGTGCACATGTCTGGAGTTCCTTTGCATTGGCTGGAAGCCCTGGCGCCCATTCTCTCTCTCTCTCTCTATCTGCCTCTTTCTCTCTGTTACTCTCAAATAAATAAATAAAAATGAACCAAAAAAAAGTCTGAAATGTGTGAGCTATTAGTCTGGTCCCTGTTCTGGAATGTTTCTGTGTTTTTACTCACAGTCCAGCCCCTCTCCGGCAGCATGGATATTGATTTTATCCACCCTTCTGGAGGTGTTCATGTCTCCACTAAGCAGATTCCATTTTCAACACTGTTTACTAACTGAGTTAGCAGCACATAATATGGGAGACAGCTGCTGAGTCCTGAGTGCATGCAAGAATGATGTGAAGTCACTAAACTAAGTGCACAGAACACTGAAGCATGATAACATCACCATAGGCCATCCTTACAGAGGCTAAAGGAAGAGAAAAAATAAATGAATGGAATGACAAATACATATCTTGCTAAATAAAAAGCAGCAAAGGGCTAGAGACATGGTTAAGTCACTTGCCTGAAAAACTTAATGACCCATGTTAAATTCCCCAAAACCCACAAAAGGACAGATGCATAAAGCAGCATAGCAGCTAGAGCTGCACGCCCATTCCTCCCTCTTCCTGTCTCTCTCTGCCTGCAAATAAATAAATAAATAAATAAATAAATAAAAATTATTTTTGAAAGAGCAGAGAACAGGTTTTTAAAATTTATTTAGATGGGAAGCATATTATTATATTTTCATGATTTATAAGCTATATGACATCAGAAATGTACATAATGTCCCTAAACTTCAGTTTCTTCATTTATAAAACTAGCATGAAACAGATTTTTTATGTGAGAGAGAATTAAATAAAATAATAATGTGGAATTTTCAAACTATCTGGTACATAATAAATGCTCAATAAAAGTTAATTCTGACAATAACTCTAAACATCGTGAATGAATAAATATGCTGTATCATCTCAATTTTGAGTTACTTATATGCCTGCGAATGATGTCATTACATCCTGTGAAATACTTAAAGATAATAGCCATATTTCATTGCAGGGAATAGACAGTGGACAATTAGTAATATCCAGAGCATGGCAACATGAGAAAGCTTAATGCTATATAATTTAAGTTTTTATTTACTATGTGTTGACTCAATAGTGTTTACTGAGTATATACTGTGTGCAAAGCAAAAAAAAAAAAAAGAAAGAATTTTACCTCTGAAAAATTAAAGCATACACTCCCTATAATTGTGATTTATACATATGGGTACCACATATACATAATATGGTTATTGATCATCCAACTGTGAAGAACCTTTGGGTAGTTAATAGTGTCTAATAAAAGGTAGTACATGTTTAATGTACCAAAGACAATTCCTTAATTACCAGGAACAGAAGAACAATAGTTACACAATGATAATGACACTGAAAGAGCAGCTAGCAATAACTGAATGTTTTCTATTTACCAGGGCCTGGGGGCACAGGTATGAGAGTTCAGGCCTTGCCACCTAGGACCAGGTGGTTGGCTAAACCAAGGCTTTGTACAAGTCACCCCTAGCTTTTCTTAAAATGAGGCCCCTGACCATAACTCACAGAATAATCGCCATGCAGAGCCACAGAGGAAGTTCAGTTATGTTCTGTACAATGTGAGCCACAGCTGTGGCTTTAAACAGTAAAGGTTTGTGCAGTAAGTGCCTACCAGCTCCTTGTCCTCATTATGCAAGACCATAAAATCAGATGGATCAATCTTCAACTGAATTTAAAAAATTAGGAGGGGTTTATCTCTCACAAAGCCCCTAGAGAAGCAATGGCTTTTGGCTCTCTGCTAAGGGCTGTCTCTGTCCCCCTCACTGGTATTAATTCAGAAGACAGGACCTCAATACTCACTGTATAGCTGGGAGCAGGCTATTTCAACAATAGATTGCTGTAATGTACTTGGCCACTGTAGCCCTTACTGTTATCATGAGTTAAGGCCAATTCATTTGAGCTATAAAAATAAAAAAAATTAACAACAATAATGAACCTTTGATACACATGCTGGCTTCACTAGAGAGTCTTACACAGAATATAGAACTTGGAGCCAACATGTAGATTTGTGGCACTGCCCAAGGGACTCAAGAGTCCACAAAGCAATGAATGCATTAAGTGAATCCATAACTGCAGTTTTCTCATGTGTGACAGATATAATATCCCTCATTTTACTTAACTGTTTGGGATATCATGTGTGAATGAGCACAATGGAACCAAGAAAAGGGCTTATAAAAACTGTGAGCAGGGCTTTCAGGTTTTTATGAGATTTGGTTCCCCTCATGGGGAGAAAGTGAGCATGTCTAGTGGTGACCTTCTGGCTATGTCGTGCCTAACAACCACCATGAAGCTCTCTTGTATTTATCTGAGGAGAGGCATCTCTCTCTCTCTCTGTCTCTCTCTTTCAAACACCCCCCCACACACACACAGACATCTCCATGGTAACTGTTTTCATACATATATCATGTCTCTAAATAAAATGTAGGGGGTACATTGTGAAGTCATTAGGGTATAACAGTTTAATTTCTAAGTCAAATGAAAGTGGAAATACCAATTATACCATTATAATGTGTTGATATAGGGTGCAGATATTTGAGACAAGAATCTGTTGAGGATTTCTATCTCAATGCATTTTTCTTTGCCTCAGTTTATCCCTTTGTAAAATGAGATCAATAATACTGATATTATAGTAATGTTTTAGGAATGTTAGGTCCAAGGCACTGCTTTAGAAACCATACAACATATGCAGCTTACTTAATATTTATTAAACCTTGGAAATCTCTTTATGTGTAGAACTGTTTAAGTATAAATTATTATTAAAATTATTAGTCTTGAGAATTATAATTACTGCTTCATTATTTTTCTCATTATGCTCATTCTATGGGGGTTTTGTTGTAAATATTCCAAATGAGCTATTGCCTTTATTGTATCATCAATTTAATGTTTGCTCAAAAGCTTTAAAGACACAAAGCATGACATAAATTTGCAAGATCCAAGGTGAGACAAAAACATAATCTCTTTTCCCAAAGAACTTGTTGTGGGAAAATAGCACTGGCTGGCTGATGGTTTCTTAGAAAGGATTACTACAGGCATGATCAGCGGCTCTGCCTCTCACTTTTGGATGAGGCTAAGACTTCACACTCTCATTATAGCAGAGACATCTCTGCTAGTTCCCATGAGAAGCTACTCACATACTGTTCTTCCTGTATCTGCTGTCCTTCCTCTGAACTCTTCGGTCTATCTCAATGGGAGTGGTAAGTATGGAAAGTATAGAAAGATGACAAAGCCCTTCCAGAATACAAAAAATGGCAAAACTAGAATAATAAGCATTACTGTTGATTACATACTTACTGTTTGCCAGGTGTAAGATGGTTACATGCAAGGTCTCATTTTATCCTTTACACTGGTTCCATGAGATAATCAATGCTAGTATCCCATTTTACATACAAAGCAATAAAAATTCAGAGATATAGCAAATAGCATAAGGTCAGGTTTTAGGGAAGGTGTTAGGCTAGGATCCACATTTAGCATATAAACTATCTGGAGTTATACTCCTGGCTGTTCTGACCTCCCTCTTTGCAAAGTCTTTCTTGGTGCCTTAGGCTGGGTGGTCTTGGTGATAGCTCTGCATAGGTGTGCTTGCCATATATATATATAGCAACAAACAACTCTGCTTTACAAGTGGCTTAAAAACTTGGTAGCTTGTTTCTCACTCATGCTCAAGTCCAGCCTGACTCGCTGGGCACTACACCCCCTGTTGATTTCTGTTCATGCCTAGGCTGCAGAGAAGACAACCCTTTGTACAGAGATGGGAAAGAGAACTATGGAGTGAGCATCTTGTCACTTACTAAATGTGCCAGCCTGTGGAAATATGATACTTCTGCTGACAAGCCATTGGTTGGAAATGGGTACATGTCTCAACAGACTTGGAAAAGGAAGGAAGCTTAATTCTGCATGCCCAGGAGACAGAAGCCAGAGAATTATGAGCAACGCCAGTGGTTATCATTGTTTGTCTATCTCTAGGTCCGGCCTTTAGGTTAGGTTAGAGGTGAGAACATGTCACAACATAAGTTACCTCAAGGCAGAGGACAGACAAGGTGCAAATTTCTATTGTCAACAGACTTCCAACACCATAACCGCATGGGAATTGATTTCCACCTAGCTTACCTGGCACTCAGTCATGAAAACAGATAAGCCCAGAGGCCGTCACTGCTACCTGTGACTGAAGGAGAGGTGGGGCATCTTCACAGGTGGCCTCTCCCTTCAGAAGCATCAGGACTTGGGCTCCAGAAAAATCACTATTATCTTAACTATCTCATAATCCAAAAATGGTTATGTCCCCATGTTAAAGCTGCTGAACTTCAGGGCTACTTAAGTCAATTCATATGTCTTTAGAGGAAATAGCCAAGCAGGAGTTTGAATCAGGGACTACAGTTTAGCCTATAGTGAGCTATGCTTCCTCTGTGGACTTGCTTCAGGGACATTAACCTGAATCGACAGCTCATCACTGCGTACCACACACAAGCTCAGGTTTCCAGCTGAAACCTAGTTCTGTCAGGTACAACAAATAATAATGTCCTTCGATCTACTTCAAACTCAAAGTCACACTAGGGACACAAATCTTAACCAAATGTCATCTTCATGAATGTTTTCCTAATAATCATGGGGCTGTGATATTACCCTCAAAACGTGCAATGTCTCTTAGAGAAACCTATCATGAACACATTTAAGAAATTTAACCCATTGGTGTTTGCTACATTATTTAATAATAATAATCCTTAGAAAAGCCACAAATGACAAGGCTTCTAAAAATATCAAGATAATTATTGAGCTGAGCAGAACTGACACACAAATGACTTTGATTAAAATCATCCTACACAATACAAACTAGGCTTCTTTGCAAGTCTCCCAAACCCTAGAAGGCACTCAAGTAAAAAACAATCGTCTGTTTTGGTGAGCTCAGCACTGATGCTCATGAAGATTAGTAAGACAACTTTAAAGAAGTTTATGATTCTCCTGTTAAAACATTTCATTAAAAAATAAAACAAATTTAGTGAATTATGTATTAGGGTTCTAATATTTATTTGTTTATTTATTTATTTATTTTGTATTGGCACTTAAAACCTGAGCCTTGCATATGTTAAGTGCTCTACCACTAGGCTATATCCTTAGACTTTTAGCAGTAGTTTTGATTGTCAATAAGACTAATGAGTTGTGATAGGACTGTTAGCTTGAAATTTTCCTTTTTCTTGTTATTAAAAATGGGAAATGAGGGCTGGAGAGATGGGTTAGTGGTTGAGGCACCTGCCTGCAAAGCCAAAGGACCCAGATTCAACTCCCCAGGCCTCACATAACACATAAGCCAGATGTTCAAAGTGGCACATGCATCTGGAGTTCATTTTCAGTAGCTGGAGGCCCTGGTACACTCATTCTCTCTCTCTGTCTGCTTCTCTCTCCTTCTCTATCTTTCAAATAAATAAATAAATAAGTTTTTTTTAAAAAAAATGGGAAATGATAATAAGACTGATAAATCTCACAGAATCTGGGGTGGACAGATGGCTTAGCAGTTAAGGCACTTGCCTGCAAAGTCAAAGGATACCAGTTCAATTCTTCAGGACCTATGTAAGCCAGATGTACAAGGGGGTGCATGAGGTGGCTGGAGGCCCTGGCATGCACATTCTCTCTGTCTCCCTCTTTCTCTCTCAAATAAATAAATAAAATATACTTTAAAAAATCTTACAGAATCTTGTTTTGCAAATGGTTTGTAGATTGTCAAACCAATGGATGCTATCTTAACCTCTAAGGTTCATGACCTGATATATCAGCCTTTTGGAATTGGCATTGGTGTGTGTGTGTGTGTGTGTGTGTGTCAAAGAGAGAGAGAGAGGGAGAGAGAGAGACAGAGAGAGAAAAGTACACATAGCCAGGAAAACTTTCAGGCTAGCCCTCACCATCCCGCCACCTTTGAGACAGGGTTTCTTTTGATCTCACTCTGCTGTTGTTCTTTTTTGGTGGGAAATTCTCTTGTCTCCCCCTCTCATCTCATCTCAACATCAGAGTGCTGGGATTGCAGAAGCCCACAATGGCTTCTGGCTTTTTTGTGTGAGGTTTGAAGATTGAGTTTGGGTACTCAGACTTCTTCTTCCACCCCATTCCCTCCTTTTTGGTTTTGAATGTACTTTAAGTACCTGAATTGCAAGTAGGCTATAACCAAAACACTGGCAATAAAAGGGGATACTCTGAAGAACTGAAGAGTGGAGGGGAAGCAAAAGGATGAGAGACACACAGGCCTTTTATTATTACATGAAATCACAAGGAGCTTATAGAAAGTTAGAATATTATTAGGAATGTTCTCAGAATTTTACTATGTATATTTTTGGGATAAGTCACAACTTTTGAAGAAATAATTGTATGCCACAGGTGCAAAAGCTAAACATTTACTTGTATAAGATGTATAATTACCATAATTCAAAACACAGGATATAAAATAAAACATAGAGATAGAAATGGAATTGCATTATTTATTTTAATATTAGTGTACGTATTAATTTTATCTATCACCTACTTTTCTCTGGCTATAATTTAAACCAGCCTACTTTCAACTGTGAAATAAAGGGTGCCTGTGTGGTATGGTGTGCAATAGACCCTGTCTGGGTGGGGGAAATGAGAGTTAAAACCTGGAGATTCCCTAGGGTTATGATCCAGGAGAAGAGAACACAACAGGTTCTTGAGAATTATGGTGTAGAAGGGTTAGGGTGTGGCTCAGTTTTAGAGCCTAGCTTAGCATGGATAATGCCCTGGGTAAAACCCTAGCTAGCTGGTTAAGGAAAAAAAAAAATAGAACCACTTTATTCCTATTACCAGTGTCACTGATAAGGAAATCCAGACTACTATGCTCAACAGAGCCATGTGCTTACAAATACATCTATAATAAGCCTCTAGTCAATTTGTGAAAGGCCACATCTTTGATGCTATTGTGAAATCCATTCAAGAAGGATATAGCAGTGACCTCCTGTGTGCTTCTCTGTGTTAGTACACTCATGCAGCATAAAATTAGTGAATGAGTAGTGTGTTCCAGGCACTACCATGTGCACTAGATAGTCATCTCGACACTTAAAGAACCTACAGTCTTGCACATTTAACAGAGAATGAACCGAGCCTTAAATTGAAGCACTACATGTGTAGGACACATCATTCCTGGCCACTTCTGGTATAGAGAAAAAGTTTGACCCAGCCAAAAAGGTTTATGGAGTCATTGGTAAATAAGGTGACAACTGTATAATACTTAACTTCAAGCTAAAATGGTATGGGGTGGATCAAATTTACAAAATAGAGAAATAATTACCTTTATAAAATGCTCTTATAATGTTTCTAGCAAGATTAGATAAAATTATTATTCCTGTTTTACAAGTGAGAGATATTTTTTTTTCAGATTGCTTGACTACATGGATGACTTCAAGATGACACTGATTTTCTGTGCCCATATAGTAATACTGTTGGTGATTTTTCACTGGAAATTTGTATGATTATGATACTTATTCAACTAAATTTATAGACTTTATTATAGGTTAAGGGAACTTATAATAACATCTTGTATTTGCATCATATTTTATAGCTTTCTAATCTTATTATTCCAAATTAAATTATCATATAATAAGTCAAATCAATCAGTCTGTTCCCTTTTTTCTTCTCTCTCATTTCCCTTTCCTTCCCTTTGCCTACTTTCACTTCTCCTGTCCCTCTCTCTGCCATTTCATAGCTAGTTTACTTTTATGTTTTTATTTGTAGAGAGAGCAAGAGAGAGACAAAGAGACAGAAGGAGAGAGAGACAGACAGACAGACAGAGAGAGAGAGAGAGAGAGAGAGAGAGAGAATTGGCATTCCAGGGCCTCAGTCACTGAAATCAAACTCTAGATGCTTGTGCCACCCAGTGGGCATGTGCGACCTTATTCTTGCCTCACCTTTGTGCATGCAGCTTATGTGGGATCTGGGGAGTCAAACATGGGTCCTTAGGCTTCACAGGCAAGCACCTTAACCACTAAGCAATCTCTCTAGCCTTCATAACTAGTTTTTATTGAAGACTTTCAGACAAATTTTAGCATGGGAAAAGGACAGAGAATATGTTTGTGATGGCTTGTCAAAATAAAATTCATTCAAAGATGCTTAATTTCTGTTTCATACATAACAATAAGAAAATGTAGTCTCCTTTTTTAAGAACTTGATTGTTATGAGTATTTTGTTTGGACTTTAGAACATTGTTCCCAGAATGTTATAGTATTTCTTTATTTGTGAAGTTCTGAATCTCAGATATTTAATTTTAAAATTGTGTGCCAATACACTAACCACTACCAGACAGATTTTTTGTTTGTCTGTTTTTCAAGGTAGGGTCTCACTCTAGGCTAGGCTGACCTGGAATTTACTATGTAGTCTCAGGGTGGCCTTGAACTCCCAATGGTCCTCCTACCTCTGTCTCCTGAGTGCTGGGATTAAAGGCATGTGCTACCATGGCAGGCAAAGAAAAAATTTTAAGTGACTCAAAATATCAAAACAACATAGACTGTTACATGAAAGAAAACAGATTATCTTTCTATAAAATATGTTTGGAATTGGATTCAGGATATCACAATGCATGTGAATCTCTATCATCAAAGTTTTAAAAAGTAGAAATAAAATATCAGGCTGGAGAGATGACTCAGCAGTTAAAGTGCTTGCCTGAAAAGCCTAAGTACCCAATTTGATTCCCAAATTCCCAATAAGTCCAGATGCACAAAGTGGTATATGTATTTGGAGTCCATTTGTAGTAGCTAGAGGTCCTGGTATGTCCATTTTCACTCTTTGTCCCTCTCTTCCATTTCTTTCTGCTTGCAAATAAATAAATAAATAAAAATTTAAAAAATAATTTTATTAAAGAGAAGTTTTTTGAGCTAATATAAAAAATATCCCAAGATACTATTTGCCTAAAAGTGTATATAGATATATATATATATTTTTTAAACACAATATTACTTTGAGAGGGGCACATTTTGGAAAATGGGATTCCTGCATATATCATTAAAGAAAATTTGTATTAGTTATATTCTTTAACACTATGAGAAAGTACCTTACAGAAGCAACATAAGGGAAGGAAAATTTACTTTGGCTCATGGTTTCAGAAGGCAGAACCCATTATGGCAGAGAAGACATGGAGAAGTGCTCAGTAATGGTGGGAGCATGTGGAAAAAAAAAAAAAAATTCTACCATTGGGCAAGACCAGGAAATAGAAAGACAGAAATTGGAGCCCACTCATAGTGTTCTATATCACCAGCTAGGATCCACACTCCAAATGTCCATGACTTCCCTAAACATTGCTACCAACTGAGGTCTGTGTGCTTAAAATATGAGCTTGTGGGAGGCATTCCAAATTAAAATACATCCATATATATATATAATTTATAGCTGGGTTGGGCTGGCCAAGGGTAGTCTTCCTACAACATATAACACTCTTGGATTAATAACTTCCACAACAGTCATGCCTTAGAAGTACTTTCAATCATATGCCAAAGGGACAGACAGCTTAATCGATCCATCTTTGGAAATCTGTCATGGTTTATGTCACTGTTCTATTTAGTATATGCTAAGCCATATACAAACATCTCAGTATTCAAAGCAAGCTTGATAAATACTGGTTGCTGTAAATAAGGGGTATGCAGGGGCTGGCCAAGGCCTCTGTTGGGTGGGAGACCTGGCATCATCCCCCGGTTTTGACCAAGGCAGGCCAGAAGGCACCTTGGACTCACAAGAAATGAGTGCAAGGTTGTAATTAGGGATCTGGAAGAACTCAGTTATAAAGAATGGGATGTATCTATAGTACATGGTTATGTGTATATCTCAAAGCACTTTGCCATATCCAAAAGTACACCATTCTCAACATACACAGCAGATACAAAAGAGAAGTAAACATTTCAAACTTAAACTTTGTAAATGCTCACCTAGAAAGTACAAGGAAAAAGTCTTGCCCTTTGAGGTAATGTGGAAAAACATGAATTTGTAGCTAGCTCTCCTTCCCTTTCACTCTTGTTGCTAGGCACAAAACTGCCCCACGACACAGAGCCCGACCTGAGGGTAAAAGAAAATGCTAGCTCCTGCACTTCTCTTGTACTCCTTGGAGAACAATTTAGTTTTGAACTTGTATCCAGGATACAGAACACTTTTTCCTACATGGAGAGGGAATGACACAACTGGGCATTGTGGTGTGACCTAAATTCACAGATAAATATTTGGAAGGCAATTCACCCTTCACCTGGCATTAATCCTTTGCCCTTCAGTTTGAGGAAGATATGACAGGGCAAGGGAAGGCACCTTAAATCACTGTTGTTGCCTGATTATAAAGTGCTTTTGTGGAACTAGATTTTTCTTGTTATACTACCTTAACATCGTCCAATGACAAGGAAGGTGAGGGGCAGGTCCTTCCCATAGCCTGAGCAACCTTTGCAGCAGGGCCTGATGGGGCTGCTGCTCCCTGCTGCTGGTTTCCACATCTCAGTTCAGCCTTATACCCATTTCGTTCTTCTGTCTTTCTACACTGATCAGAAGAGTTGAGATTCTAATACCTCATAATTTCTAATTTCTACCAACCATATTGTAGCTGAGAGATGCATAGTCTCAGGCTGAGATGGTATAAAGCTTGCTCTGCCTTGCTTATTGATCAACAATACTGGCTCTTAAAAACTATTCTCATCAGAAGGTTGTACTGTCCATGTTTGAATTCTGATCTTGGTATTTTCTAATATTGTCTTGCCCAGAGAAAGGGTAAATGAAAGTACTAGATGCCATAATTTCCCTAATGGTCTTTTTCTTCTTAGAAGGGTCATCCTATTTTACAATTTCGTGCATGTTGCCTACAGTTTTATCATTTGTCAACAAATCAACTACCTGTTTAGCAGCCCTCACGAGGGATTTAAAATAGCCGCCATGAAAATTCTGGGCATTTACTATTTTTATAACAAACTTGATTGTCACCTATGATATTTCAACGATCACTCCTCATATAGACATCACACTGAAAATGAGATGCAGGGCCCGCTTTCCATGGAACATTATGCAGAGGCACTCTGACTAATAAATCTTTGTAGCTAATGCATTCCAGATGGAAGCCATGTCTCACAGATTTAACCTTCCTAAACCCTTCCAAAAATTCCTCCCATCAAAAGCCCTTTGGATGAGATATATTTGATTGAAATGGCATCATCAATACGTGACAACTAAGTAATAGTACAAATGATTACTGCCTGCAGGAACACTGCCATCGTCCTTCCCACAAAGACCTAGTTTTGGACAAACATCAGGACAAGAAGATGGACCTGTGATGTCTTACTGCGGAGTTCACATGCTTTTTATTTTTATTTTTTTCCAGTTCCCATCAACATTAACAGATGTTATTCTGGAAGCAGGCATTTCAAACTTTCACACATACATAACAAAGACTGTTCCAAAGAAGGAGCAAGACTCTTCCAGGAGTCACTAATTAACATTCCATTTAATCATGTCTCCATGTTTAGCAGTCTGTATCATTAGTTTATGTCAGACAGACACAGTGAAACATCTAAACACCTCCATGTAAAGGCTTATAGAATCAGTCATCTACAGTGCAAGGACAATGTCAGGCAAGATGGGAGCAAGCCTACACCACTTGGAAACATTAAAGTCATTTCCTCTCTGGCTAGCTCATGATGCTTTCAAATATTTGGCACTTTCTTCTGGTGGTTTCCTCAAACATCGGTCAATTTATGACACACAGTTTTAAAAATATTTTTATGAGGGGACTGACCTTCCAGGAATGGTAGGAAACACTACCCTGTTCTTGGGACTGAATGCCTGCTATAGAGACAACCCTGTATAGTGAAAATCCACAGAATTGCACCAAAAGTTTTAAACTTATAGGAGACTTTTCCTCAACATCTTCTAAATGTAGACTACTTAAAGTAAAATTTCATTAATTCAGATTGATGAGAAAAGTCAAAATGAATTAGTGAAACATATGCTTTGACACCTAAATACATACTATTTGTCTTTACTTTAGCTAATTTGGACACCTGAATTAATGGCTAGCAAACAGCATGGTAGGCCTTATATTGGAATAGTCTTTAGAGAAGTTTTCTAGATATGATAGATTGTACATGCAGATGGTTCTGTTTTAAAACCCTCGTGGCACTCTGCCTAACAGAAACAGTATGGGGTATCACTCAGAGCCCAGGCTCTGCTTGGGCTCCAGCTAAACACTGATGAGGTTCCTAGCCTTCAGATCACTTCCTTTTCTGGCCTATGAAGGTAACTAGACTCCAGCTCAGTGGTTGCAATTACCAGCCATTAGAATCCCTTCACTTCTTACACAGTATACATAGGTTCCTGGAGTTTCTGACTCAGGACTGGGGATAGTTAGCTGTGAAAAAGAGTGCCCAAACTGTCTGATTTCTTAAATCTCCTGAGGAGAAACTAAACTGGGGTCGGGGAGGCAGCAGCTCTCAAACACAGGGAATACATGTCCCCAAATGATCAACATCTTGGTCTAGGAAAGTCTGGGATAAAATACACAATGGTAACAAGCATGGCCCCCTCCTCTTGGCAGATATTTAGCTCACCCCTGGTGCTGCTCTGACCATAGGATTGACACACTTCTTCCTCACTGCCACCTTAAGGATCTGTGTTATGGGTAGAGGCTGGCTACAGAAAGTTAAGTGACCATAATGTTAAAAAGCAAACTGTTTTCTAATTTTTGAAATTATGCTACTTTTCATTTTCTATTTCTGCATATTTTAGTGTTTTTTCCAATAATCATGTATTCCTACCATAACATAAATGTTTAAAGTTCAAAAACCTTATAGAAACATAGTATAACATAACATAAACATAAGAGAACACATCTGTTACGATGTGGGTTAGTTAAGAAGAAGTTAGTTAATTACAAATGGAGGAGTATATTTCCATAAATCTAAAAGAAGCAACTCTGAGGTCATAAAGTTAGTTCCTGGTAGCCAGGGCATAAAGGGACAAGTATCTCTGCTTTAGAGGAGCACTTACTTAACAAAAGGAAACATGTATAATTATGAGGGGTTAAACATAGGATAGGATCATGAGGGTTAAACTAGATCACGAGGAAGGTTAACCTGAGAATCCTGAGGAGGGTTAAACTTTTCTAAAAGAAAATCTAAAATCTAAAGAGCAATTGCCATGAAAGAAACATGATTTTGTTTTTTTTTTTTTAACACTTTTTAAAAAGTAGGTCAAAATATGGGGCTGGAGAGATGGATCAGTGGTTACTTGCAACTCCTGATGCCCTGGGGTCGATTCCCCAGTATCCACATGAAGCCAGAGGCACAAAGTGGCACATATATCTTGAGTTTTTATTTGCAGAAGTAGGAGGCCCTGGTGTGCCCATACTTTCTCTCCCCCTCTCTCTCTCTCTGCCTTGTTCTCTGTCTCAAGTAAATAAATAAATAAATAGAAATATTTTTTATGACTGGAGATTGCTTAGTGGTTAAGGCACTTACCTGTGAAGCCTAAGTACCCAGGTTCAATTCCCCAGTACCCATGTAAGCCAGATGCATGCATCTGTAGTCTGTTTACATTGGTTAGAGGCCCTGCTGTGCCCATTCTCTCTATCTGTCTCTTTTTCTCTCTCTGAAATAAATAAAAATGTTTTTTCAAATATATATTTTTTAAAGAGAACTGATTACTGCTTCACAATGCATAAGTACAACCCCTTGGGGAATACCCACAACCCTCTGAGAAGCATCCCCAATGAAATGGGGGCAGGGATGAGGGAAAAGAGGGTACCAACACATGATGTATCCATATGAAACATCTTGATAATAATAATAATAAACATTTAAAAAGCATGTCAAGAGCTGGAGAGATTGCTTAGTGGTGAAGATGCTTGCTTATGATGCCTAAGGATCCAGGTTCCCTAGTACACATGCAAGTTAGATGAACAAGGTGGCACATGTGTCTAGAGCTTGTTTGCAGTGGCTAGAGGCCCTTTCATGCCCAGTCTCCATCTCTCTCTCCCTCTCTCTCTCTCTCTCCCTCTCTCATTGTCTCTTCGTATTTCCCTCTTAAATGAATAAATAAATAAATAACACACACATCTATGTTTTTTTCTCTGTGTGTCATTCCAATTTTAGTATATGTGCTGCCAAAGTGAGCACAAATAGATTTTTTTAATGTAGTTAAAATGTGCACCCAGTTGGGGCTGAATTATCTTAAATTTTGCATTAGTAAAGTCAGAACAAAAGAACTTCACACTGTCGGATTGGTGTTCTCATTTCTCCCCTTTTTATTTCTGAGTTCCTGGACAATGAACCCAGAGTCTTCTCTCTATATTACAGGCTGATTGTTAGAGTACTCAAAATATCTTCCACATTCTAAATAATAGGAAATACTGAAGAGAAGAAGGAGGAGGAGAGGAAGGGAAAAAGGGAAGGAAGAAGAAAGGAAGGAAAGAAACAAGGAAAAGAAGAAGGAAGAAAGGAAATGAGGAGAAAGGAAGACAGGAGAAAGGAAGGGAGGAGGGAAGAAGGAAGCAGTAAGGGGTGGGGGGAGGAGAAGCATCACGTTAGGGCCCTGTGTAAACCAGAGGACACTTCTTGCTCATAAGTGACACAGAAACAATCCCCATCACATGATCACACAGTATTAATTATCTTCTTTATGCTGTGGCTCTAGAATTCTTAAAAGCCCCTGATTAAAGGCCCTCCTACCTTTGATCTATGGTTATAAGCTTACACTATAGCTCAATCACACCTTTTGTCAGCTTTCAGTGAGGTCTTAGCAACAGACCCCTGGCTGAGACTAGCATGAAAGGGAGCAAGCCCTTTCACCTCCCTGAATTGCAGGGGCCTCAGGAGGCCAGCATACCTGGGTGAGGTGCCTTCCTCAGGGAGGCTTCCTGGCTTGTTCCACATGATCCTGGGCACTAGCATATGCAGAAAATCACAGCCACTGTCATCCAGGATTGTTTCTGCTAGTGGATGTCTTCCAGAAAGCAAGAAACTTGGGCTGGAGAGATGGCTTAGTGGTTAAGCGCTTGCCTGTGAAGCCTAAGGACCCCGGTTTGAGGCTCGGTTCCCCAGGACCCACGTTAGCCAGATGCACAAGGGGGCGTACACGTCTGGAGTTCGTTTGCAGTGGCTAGAAGCCCTGGCGCGCCCGTTCTCAATCTCTCTCTCTGTGTCTCTTTCTCTTTGTCTGTCACTCTCAAATAAATAAATAAAAAATGAACAAAAAAAATTAAAAAATAAAAAAGAAACTTATGTAGGTTCCTAATATCTTTATGAACTAATACAAAAAGCCCAGATATTACAATGAGTGGAGAGGAGACATGAACTTAAATACATATAATTAGTATGGTTTGTAATGATTATCACTCTATAGATTATGAGTTGACTTCTTTATCGTATCAAGTAGTCTTCACAGAATTACATTTTTTTAATTAATTAATTAATTTATTTATTTATTTATGTTTTTGCAAGCAGAGACAGGGAGAGTGAGAGATTGGGGGATGGGGGAAGAGAACGGGTGCACCAGGGCTTCAGATGCATGTGCTACACTGTGCATCTGGCTTTACATGGGTACTAGAGACTCTAACATGGGTTATTAGGCTTTGCAGGCATGTGTCTTAACTGCTGAGCCATCTCTCCAACTCCATAGCATTTCTTGAGAAAAATGCAGGAGGAATGACTTTGCCTACTTTTGGAAATTAGGTGATAAAAATTTGAACCTTTAAAAAATATCTTCTCCTACTATGTTCATTAATGAACCCAGTTGCTTCTATGATTACAATAAAAGAAATACAAGTGTTTTCACTGCTTAGGTCTTCAGCTTCTCTTTCACAGAAGTGAGTAAAATCTACCTGCTTTGACAACCACCATCCCACCTGAGTCCCCAGGAGCCATTCAGTGTTCTTGTCATCTAAACGCACTTGTTCACAAAGCCATTTAAAATTAAACCAACAATGAGCTTAGGCCCTGCCATATTATGGATTAGGAGAGCATAGACATTGATTTGGTAAGACAATAGGGCTTTTGCAACATCTTTATAGCTCTTTCAAGAACAGTAGGTTTTAATTTCATTATGAAGTTAATGCAGATGCTGTTGATGCTAGCAGACTTCAGCCGAACACAACACTGGATGTGAATATCACAACCAACTTGGAACTGTAAGTGAGGCTGATGAGAATGGATATTTAACTGTTTTTAGATGAAAGGAAAGTTTTAGAGAATAGAGAGCTTCAGTGGAAAACTTTGGTCCTCTCTGTGTGTGTGTGTGTGTGTGTGTGTGTGTGTGTGTGTGTGTACATGCTGGTGATAGAACTCAAGGCTTTATACTAACTAGGAAAGCACTCTTCCATTAGGCTATGTGCCCAAAAATCTTTTCACTATGTTACTATATTTTTTGAGGCAGGGTCTCATTAAATTGCTAAGTTGATCTTGAATTTACTGTGGTTCAGGAAGACCTTGAATTTGTGGTCTCCCTGCCTCAGCCTGCCATGTAGTTGGGATGACAAGCCTATACTAACAGGCCCAAGTTGTTCTTACTTTATCATTCCGAATAGCATGATTGAGGCTTATATCCCTTCCTTATTTAACTTCAATTTATATGCAGATAATATACAAGAAAAACTAACCAATCCATGTGAAGTATTCTATTTGAGTGCTTGTAAATCAACAACTAAAAAGTGAAAAGAGCACACTTATAATCCCAGTGCTTGGGAGGCTGAGGCATAAGGGCTTTTTGTGCCAAGATAGCCAGGGCTAGATAGTAAGTTCAAGCCCATCTTTAGCTGAATAGCAGACTTTGACTCAAAAAAGTAACACATTTTCATATCTTTAATATGTGTTGTCCTTGTTAAAGCATTGCAGTATCTTGTTTCAGGGTACTGAACGGGCTTAGAAAAATGTTGACATTGGCTGAGTGCTGTGAATGTGCAAGGCACTTTTGGGCATTGTGGCTTCACTTGCAATGTAGCCGAGTGGTAGGCTCTATGACTGTCAACATTTCATAAATGGTACTATTGAGATTCACAGACTTCATTCAGGTCATATTACTAAGAAGGGAATGACCATGAATTTGAACTTCACTGTACCTAGAAACTTTGAACTGGTGTTTCTATAGTTCTAACTACTCAGGTATAATGGTCTGCATAAAGGAAAGTAGATAACACTCAGACCAAGTAAGGAAATGTGATTTGGATACTCTACTATTAAATGATCCTAGGGTAGTAGTTTCCCTTTTATTCTACAAACATCTGTTAATTGTGTATATTTTATGTAGGAAAGAGTGGACAATGTATTATAAATTCAGATATAAAAATACATAGTTTTGGCTCTCCAATAGCTCAGTACATGGCTAGGGACCACAACAGTACAGAAAGCCCAGGGAGTATTTTTCCTTTATATCTCTTCTTTGGAGATTTTCTACTATGATTGTTGCAAATAAAGAAAAATTTATGACAGTTATGGAGCTACTATAACCATCAAAGGATATTTGTCTTCTGCAAAAATAAATAAATTTGAGTTTGTAGAAAAAAAAAAAAACTATTCCAATAAATACTTTGTAACCAACACAGCCATCTAACAGTGCCAGCTTTGTGTGGGGATATTTATTTATAAATATATTAAATATTATAAATATTTATAAGTAATACATGGAGAAGGGGAAATAAAGATAATGACAATTAAACTATATGAAACACCTTTTTCCAATTTATATGAATCCCGGTTTTGCAAAGAGTTATTTTTAAAAAATTTTTATTACTTATTAGAGATGGAGAGAGACCAAGCGAGAGAGTGAGAGAGAGCAAGCATCTGGCTTAGGTGGGACCTGGAGAATTGAACCTGGATCCTTAGGCTTCATAGGCAAGTGCCTTAGCTGCTAAGCTATCTCACCAGCCCCCAGTTCAGTTTTTAAAAAAACGGAAGTTAATACTGTATCAGGGCCTCCTTGAACATACAGCACAATTCCAATGGAAGCTATTTGACAGTAAAATAATGACTGCATATAGACATGTTTGTAGAAATTAAAATGAAAATCTGGGACATAATTGTTCTAAATATCACCTAGATCCAGACTGATGTTCTTCAGGATCTATATCATTTCACAAATAATAGGAGAATTAAAATATGTATAAATTAGGGCTCTATACCCTGAACAGGTGGTATTTCTGAGTGCTAGAGTTAGTCATTTTGTTTTTGTGTTTCTCTAGTGCAAGTTTACTGCAATGAACACAGATTGCTATAATTATATAGCTATTTAAGTTTAGTTTTGGTTTTTAAGGTAACTGGAGATGTATCAACAGAGCTCACCACCAGGTACCCTCTAGGTCTTGATCCTGTGGCAGAATTGAGAAATGTCACATTACATGGTTTGGCATCAGCAATCTCCATGTCACAAGAAAAGTGTCCCAGAAGAAAAGAGCAGCCAGCACTGCCTTTTGGAAGTATACCCAATGAGAATTTGTTTTGACGATGTCTGACTTTGAATGTGAGCCATTTCCACACTTCACATACTGCAGAGTAAGTTTCTCAGAACTTTCTCATTGTACTCAGTGCTGTCTCTGCAGCTAATTTAGGCATCAGAAAACTCAGTTGTTAATTTTCTGACTTGCCTCTGGACTCTTAAATGCTATTGCTCCAATCATAACACGTTGGAACACTTACACAGATTTCAACAATAATATCCACAGCTGGGAATAAATCAAAGCAGTTTTATCACTGATTAAGTGCTATTGAAATATAGTTACAAGACAACATGAAGCAAAGGACAGATTTCACTTGGGAAGATTAAGACAGAGCCTGGAGGAGTAATCCAAACAAAGTCTATGTGACATTTAAAAAAAATATAATTCAGAGTTAGAATACAGCTCGCATTTTTTTAGTTATGTAAATTCTTAGGATTGGATGTGAGTGTATGTGTGTGTGTATCTGTGTGTATTTATGTATTTATGCTATACAGCAGTTAAACCACATAAGTTGAATTCAGGCCAGCTGTTTTTAAGCTAAAGTGCCTTCTGACTACAACAGAGGTCAAAGCCCATTTTCTGTCAAGGGCCAGGGAGTATTTTAGGCTTTGAAGGCCATGTATTTCCCATCACAACTACTCACTGTACTGTTACAGTACAAAAGCAGCCATGACAATATTCAAGGAGTGTGGCCATATGCCAGTAAAAATACACTTATAAAAACAGGCAAGGTGCTTAATTTAGACCCTGGCCTAGTTTGCTGATGTTTTCACTGTTTCAGGTTATTCCATAAATTCAGTTAACATGTCTAAAGACATGTGAAAACAAGCACTGTCATGCTAAGCCTCAGTCTTTCCTTAGCCTGAATCTGTCTCCAGTCAGTTCTCCCAGTCTCTCTCCTGCACAATAAAGCACAGGGCACCACTTTATTTGCTCCTTCATTTCTTCTTCTTTTAAAAATATTTTATTTATATTTATTTATTTGCAGGAATGGAAAGAAAGAGGGAGAATGGGCATGCCAGGGTCTCTAACCACTGAAAACAAATTCCAGGTCCATGCACCCCCTTGTGCATCCAGCTTATGTGGGTACTCAGGAACTGAACCTGGGTCCTTAGACTTTTTTGTAGGCAAATTCCTTAACTGCTAAGCCATCTCCTTCATTTCTGAGTATGGCTGAGGTGGTTAACTCATTCTCCTACTGCACTCAGGAATTCTTTCTTTTCTGTTTTTTTCTCTCTTACTCCCTGTTTCATATGTCCTTTCATTTCCATCACTAATTATTTGGCCCACAAATAGGTCAGGGTTTCTACTTTCTAATGACCATCTCAAGCTTCTCTGGGACCTGGCTGGCATCTGCTACTGACAGGCTTGGGCCTGTCTACTCGGAGGCTGTGCTGACCAAGCCAGGCCAGCTGCTTACTTACTACTTGTTTTCCATTCACATATGTGCAGAGGTTTGGAGGTAGGACAGCAATGTTCAGTGATGTTTGATCCATGACTCAGGGCTCTTTGACATTTTTATCATGGGCCCAGATGATGACAAAGAAATGGTCTTCATTAGGATGGCAGGTCACCTGACTCTTGGTGTCAATGCAACTTCTTATAAGATAATCTCAAAGTTTAGAATGATCTTTCCATACTAAAGCAGATGTAGTCAGGACTTTAATTTGGTTCATAGAGACAATGACAGCTACCTATCCAGAAAAATTCACTGCACAAGGTAGTATACCAAAGTGTATGCTATCAACATCAACATGAGCTCTCAATGCCAACTTTGCTCTCAGCAGCATTTGACATGGGCTATGTGAGCTTATTTTCTATGGTCATTACACATCTTCATTATCCTCCTCAAGGTGCCCACTCCATCATTTCCCTGTCTCCTACAGAAACCAAACATGTTCCTCATCAAAGTTAGGATTCTCTAGGCACCTAGGCTTTTGATTTATATAGATATCTTAAAACTTTGGGTTTTTCTCGGATGATGTTCAGCCAGGCCCATGATTTTATTACAACCTACACACATCCCATTGGTGTTCATATCTATATCTCTAACTCCTCTGAGTTCAGACCCTGGTCAGTGCCTTCTTGCCTACAAGTTTTAGCAGTACTACAAACTCTTTATCTCCCTAGTTAAATTAATCATCTACCCAGTTCTCCTCTCTTTTGGCCATCCTGCTAACATGATGCATATTTGTCTTCATCATTGTCTACTTTCCTATCTTGGCTAGATGTGCTGGAGTTGGACTGCTCCCTCTCTACACCAGTGTATCTTCTCAACTCCTACCCAAGCCCCTTCTATTTTCCACCTCATCAGTTGAACCCATCTTTTTCTAGCATTACATGAATTTCCTGCCCTCAGTATTTCTCTTTCCTTCAAAGTGGTCATTCTACTTTCATTTACAACATCCTCCATGTATAATTAAATTTCCAAATTGAAAAAAGCAATACTGTTTGAAATAAAAACTTCAAGTAGCATACTGTATAAGGTCCAATAAGATTAAGGTATGTCAATACTTTTTTCTTAAATCCAACATACAAACCACTGATACTTAATCTAGATTGTACCAGCTTATCAAATAACTCTCACAGTACAGTGTGCTTCTTTTGCATTTTGGTAACCTTCATAATTTCTTGCATTTGGAAATCTCCTGTTTATGTGACGTTTTATCTACCCATTCAATTTTAACTTAATACCTGTTCCCTTCTCCATAGACGTTTTCAGTGTCAGCTATGAAGCTTTGGGCCTCCACTACTCTCCAGATGTCCTCATATGATAGTACTGAGCACATTAGTCTGCCATTACATAGGCTTACCTTTTCCCCAACAGATGATAAGTGCCTTTAAACTAAGATTTGTTTTGCTTATAACTCTATCTTATAATTCAGAATAGCATCTGATATACACTGCTGGACAGTAAACAATTACAAGATTCATCACACAATAAGGGCCTATCTGCATGTAGTTATAAGCCTCGAACATAGTATTTTATTTTGCTAACATAATATTGAGACCATTAGGAAAATATTAAGTGTCTTACTTTTCAGAATCGCTCAGAGCATACATAAGTAAGCCTATAAATGTTGTTTTTGCTAATTAAAGTCATAGAAAACATGAATAGAATCTATATAAAACCATAAGAATTTTAGGTAATAAATTTTTTTAAAATAAGCAATAAATAAAAGATACACAGTTAAAAAAAAAGAAAAATAATCATGTGACTTAATAGGAAGCATTAGATAAAGTAAAAATTTTTTCTGTTGGGACTGGTAATGGTTCCTCCATCTTCTCTGAGGGAAGAATGGAGAAAACTCTCTAGTAAAGAATGTGAAAGAGATTGAGAAATATCTATGTATCCTCTGGCTTATTAGAAAGGATGAAGTGTTCCTAGAGGAGATGGAAAAAATAATCCAAGATGAAAACTGGAAGAAAATGATTTCAGTGGGGTTGATGTTGAATGAAATGGAACATCAGAAGATTAGAGACTTGAAACTGTCATCAAGGAAAAAGAGAAGAGAAAACGAAATTCCACTAAAGCCATCAAATCTATAAATGGCATTGCCCATTGCTGCTGAATTTAGATCCTTTCAAGAAATGGCACACTCCTTGCCCCAAGAGGAGGCATAGGCCTTAGGCCTAAGGAAGGTCCCTGTGCAGTGTCTGGAGATTCAAGGCTGGTGGGTCAGTTGGTGACTCTTTAGAGGCTGTTGAAGTGGTGATTCAACAGGGCTAATCAGTTCATTGTTTCTGAAAAGGTTTTCCATTGAATCTGCAAACTCCTACCCACTACTGTTGATTGAAGTGAGAATAAATGGTAGTTATATAAAGTGCTTCAAATTGCCTCTAGAAGCTCGAAAGCTTTGGGCCTGAAACTGGATGTCTTGAGGGGAATATTTTTATCTTTGAGGTTATGACTTCATGTGAGAACAGTAACTGGGAGAATAGCGTCAACAGAACTTATTGAATTAAATTTTCCCCATGTTGTAATTGGCTCAATATTGAGGAACTGTTATGAAGACCAATAAATGTGTGTTTGGTAAATCAAGAGAACTTAAAGGAGAAAGTAGATATGTATGAGGCCCAGGGAGCATTCTATTAGAGAGAAGACAGTGAATTTCACAAAGAGAAAACAATAGTTTTGTTGCCAGTTCTTATGGCTTTCAAAGTATACAGACTAATATATAAAGTATATAAAATAAAATAAGATGAACTTCAAATATTAGAACAAAGAATTATAGGATGAAAATTTAATACCCAGAAATTAATAGTATAACATAATGATGGTAATGACACATGGAAGGAATTCAATAGAAGATATACAACAAATCAGGACATAGTATAATCTGTTTAATACAAACAACATCTAAGGGAATATAGTCCTAGAATGTATGAACACTATAGAGGATATTTCAAAGATGACTGGTGAGGGTAAGGTGAATGGTTTCTGAAAATGGATTATTACAAAGACTAGTAGCATGTGAATATGGTAATAAGGACACTCAAAGGATGGACTATCTAATGGGAATATCATTCAGCTAAGTGTAGAGCATCAGATCAACTCCTGCCTTATAGGTATTCCAACTCTCAGAATTAAGAAGAAACGTAAATAGGTCTACAGTGGTTTTCATAGATGTGCCTTAAATTGCTTTTCAAAAAGAGATAAAATATGGAGCACAAAAATCAGACAATCTTAGAATGGAAGGAATTCCAAATATTACCCAGGGCAATACATGGAGCCTATCTATGCCAGCCTTGTGGGGCAGTGTCTCAGCCATCCTCAAACACTACAGACACAACTGTCAAGAGACTCACCATTCCATGTTCATTCAATTTAGATTCAGATGCCTTTATATTGACATTAAAATATGTTTAGCTAATATGGTAATTCTATCTCCTAAGAATATACAGATTAAAATCCCCTATTCTTTCTCAAGTCAGTCCTCAAATATTTGGGATACTAATATTGCTCCCTCAAGTTTTTTTTTTTCCCCAGGCCTAACAACCCTATTATAATCTTTCACTGCTCACATGACTTGTTTCACATGCCCCTTTTGCTTCTGTTCTTCTAGATGAAAGGAGTAATATAGATGACAAGTAAACTAGAACTATGAGGAAAAGCTACATTAGGCTGTGGCTGTTATCACAAATAAAGGGAAGGTTGGGTTATCCTTAGCCAGAAGCTCTGAGTTTTAGATAAATGCATTCAAAATATGTAGTAGGGGCTTAAGATATGGCTTAGTGATTAAGGTTTTTGTTTGCAAAGCCTAAGGACTCATGTTTGACTATTCAGATCGCACATAAGCCAGATGCACAAAATGACACAAGTATGGAAGGTCACACATGTACACAAGATGTCACACATGTCTGGAAATTGATTGCGGTGGCTGGAGGCCTGGCATGCCAGTTCTCTCTCTGTCTCTCATTGGAAATAACACAAACTATTTAGTGAACATTCCTCTCTGCCTAGAGAACCTACTATGGGATATCTGTCAACGCAACTGGGAGATACTAAAAGATGCAATGCTGTTATAATGATTCACATGAGTCAGCACAGAAGGTAAAGGCATCAGAATAGATGAAAATTACAAATCTGGAAGTAAATGTATTAATGTGATATGAAAAGGATATGTAAAAAGTGGAGGAGACATAGTAATACAGGAGAATTTTAGAAAATGGCATGGAACAAAAGAGAAAGTGTCAGAAAGGCTAAAGCCTGAGATGATCTCAGGCTTATGGATACTTCTCAAGATGTGAAAACATACATGCATATACTCACAGACCTGGTAGAAGACAAGGGTCAAAGACATTTAACAGGTGACATTATTAGTCACCTGATTCACCATACCACCATGTCAAAGAAAACATTAAATTTTACTTTGTACATTTTCTTTCTTATTCCAGGCTCTCTATATAGAGCATATAGGACAAAGAAAATACAGCTTTTAAATAGAAATGAACTGATAATTACATATATATATATATATATATATATATACATATATATATATACACACATATATATACGTGTGTGTGTATTATGTGAAAGTATGTATGTATATCAGTATTACATATATGTATATCTGTCTACATATGTTTCTTCTACTTGACTAGAAAATGTCTAGATATGTCAAATTATATATATTTAAATTCTATGATACAAACTATGGCCTAAAGTCACAGTATCATAGCTAATCTTGAAATATTTTTAAAATATGGCTAATGAGTATCTATGAAAGAAGCTAGTGCTCACTGGAAGCCATCAGGCATGACCAACATACCTTGGTAAGTCAACAGCTTTTCTTCTTTTAAGAGTTATTGAGTTTATAGCCAGACAACTCCTCTAACTTACAATATTGTTTACAAAATCTTATCTGATTGACTTGAAATTTAGGACTACCTGGCAGACAAAATATATTCAAGTCAAGCAATAACTAGCAGGAAATTGAATTTCCTGCTAACTGATGAATATACCCTGTGAAAGTTTTCTTCTACTGGATTGTCCTGTAATTATCCTAAATTATTTTATATTGTTATTGATTTCTTCATAAAGTCTTTCCAACATATAAATACATTTTATTTCAACTGGAGGCCTTGGTTGAAGGTTAAACCTCAATATTTGAAATTATCTCTAAGTTAAAATAAGGTTAAGAAAAGACTGAATTGAAAGCGACAGAAATGCTAAGTCCTAAACAAGTCACTTTCTTAGGTGTCATGTGGAAAAATCTGGCCTCATTGCTGCTCCTGTGTCAGGTGTGGAGCTCGTTGTTGACTAAATGGTGGAGAACAATACACCACGAAGTAAGGGGCTGCTAAGCAGCTGGCAGGATTGCAGAGCCATGTTAGCAGAAAACTGACTTCCATTAAAGATTGTCTTCTTGCATAGTTTCTACCCCTATTGTGACACGTGAGTGTAAAAATGCTGGGCCAGCTTGCAGAGTATGACCTGGCACACTGAGAATCTATAAGTACTGTCCAACAAAAGAAATAAAGTTGTAACTTAGGATTTAAAAAAGTTGGCTAAGAAGGCAAAACTGGAACTAAAAAGTGAAAGATAAGAAGGTCATTTGGAGTGAGAACTCCATAAGAACTGGATGGGCTGCTTTGGAAAGGGGCAAGCTTTCTGTCCTTGGAAATATTTGAACAGTGGTTAGATGACTTTTAATAACAACATTTGATACAAGATTCTTATATCAGAAGACAATGATAACTGGATGGCTGGAGATTTTCCCTACCATACCAGAAATTCAAATGTTCTTTTCTATTTTAGGCAATAGTTCTGACATCAGAATATGTGTTAAGCATTGGCCAAAATTTTGATCTAATGAAAAATATAGAAGAAATTCCTCTATAAAGTTTTATATTAGGAGATGTGATATGTTTGACATTTCTAATTTGTATTTGTATAAAATTATACAAAATATTCACATAAGTCTATTTTTTCTAATACTTTCTTAAAGAACTAACAATGCCAGGAGTAAAACCCCTGGAAACTGAGTAAGTCTACAGCTATGAAACATCATTCAACACTCTTCTGGTGCATAGGTTAGTCACAAAATTTTAGAGCTGAGATATATTTGAACTTGTGCTGGTACAACAGTATAACTTAGCAATTAAAAGTCTAAAGGCAGTGGGAATCATGTTAATTGCTAAATTAGTTATTACCATGGGAGAGTAGAAAAACATCCTCAATAAGTAAAAAATTATGTGCTTGTAAGAAAACCAGCTCCTGGAGGGTTTTGGATAAGCTTCTTGTGGTGGTTTGATTCAGGCGTGCCCCATAAACTGAGGTGTTCTGAGTGCTAGGTTGCCAGTTGATGGAGATTTGGAAATTAATGTCTCCAGGAGGCAGTGAATTGGTGGTAGTGGGCTTATGGGTGTTATAGCCAGTTTCACCATGCTAGGGTTTGGCACACTATCCTGTTTCTGTTGTCTACCTTATGTGGGTCAGGGGGTGATGTCCACCCTCTGCTCATGCCACCATTTTCCTGCCATCGTGGAGCTTCTCCTTGAGCCTGTAAGCCAAAATAAACCTCTGTTTCCCACAAGCTGCTCTTCATTGGGTGATTTCTATGAGCAATGTAAACCTGACTGCAACAGTAAAGTGGTACCAAGGAGTGGAACTGCTGCTAGACATCTGATGTGTGGCTTTGGCCTTTTGAAGCTGATTTTCAAGAGAATGTGGAAGGATTTGAAAGCTTGGCCTAAGACACACCTTGAAGTGCTATTCTGGTCAAAGTTGAAAGACCTGAATGCAGTAAGAATTATGCAGTGAGGTTTTGGTTTATGAGGGTGAAAAAGAGCTTTGCTTGGACAGGGCTAGCAGCTTGTATGAGAAGCTGACTGTTATGCCCGTGTCCTGAGAAGTTGTGCAGGGTTGCTTTACATAGAAATGAACTGGTCTGAGCACAGTGATATGGCACAGAAAGAAAAGTCTTTGGGTGAACTGCTGCCAATTCAGCTGCAATTGAGAGGTTACAACCTTTAAGATTGAGCCAGCTGACCTGAGTTGGGGCAACAGGAAGAATGTAGACTCTTTTGATGGGGCCTGAGTGCTCAAGAAGTGTCCTGTTCTTCAAAGTCTGCTTTATTCCCCCCTGGATTAGCAAGTTGGCACTCTACCTGGTATTGTGGAGTATAAGAAATGCAGGAAAGAGAGGGTCATTGAGTTTGCAACACAGTCTTTGTTTTGGAAATGGCCATGGGCAGTGTGAAGCAGGTTTGCTGAATGCCTGCATAAAGACCTCATGGGGCCATAAGGATGAATCGTGGATTGCAGTAGAGACGCAGTGGAGATGCCAGGACCACAAGATGGCTGCTATGAAAAGATGCCAACCTGATGAAGTTTTCCAGGACTGTGAGTAGCCTACCTGGAGGGGTGGAATTGTAATGCTAGAGACTTGTTGCTGGTTAGAATTATCAAACTTAGAGATGTGTCACTAACTAGAGGTGTTGGACTTAAAGCTACAGTTTGATGTTTGCCCTGGTTGTTTTAACTCTTGTATTGGTTGAATATTTATTTGCTATGCCCAATGCCATCTTTTGCAGTGTGAATGTTTATTTTGTGCCGTTATGGGTTTGGGGAGGATTTGTTGGTATTATGGCTCAGTTAAAAGATCATGGACTATGGGGATATATGAACATCATTGGAATTGATGAAAAAAAAACTATGGGGACTTTTAAAGTTGGATGAATACATTGCATTTTGCATCATGTATGGTTATCAGTTTATGGGGGCTAGGGGCAGAATGTGGTGGTTTGAGTCAGGTGTCCCCCATAAACTTAGGTGTTCTGAATGCTAGGTTCCCAGCTGATGGATATTTGGGAATTAATGCCTTCTGGATGCAGTGTATTGTTGGGGGCAGGCTTATGGGTGTTATAACCAGTTTCCCCTTGCCAGTGTTTGGCACACTCTCCTGTTGCTATTGTTCACCTTATGTTGGCCCAGTGGTGATATCTGCCCTCGGTTCATGCCACTGTTTTCCCTTTCCATCCTGGAGCTTCCCCTCAAGTCTGTAAGCCAAAATAAACCTCTTTATGCCACAGGCTGCTGCTCTTGGTTGGGTGATTTCTACCAGCAATGTGAACCTGACTACAACACTTCTATGTTTCTTATGTTCCAATGGGGGAAAACATAATAATAAACTCTACAAGTAAAAGTTGGGATATGTGAAGCTAATTATTAAGTAAAGAAAATGGGAATAAAGATAATTATTTGGCATTATATTAAATTAAACATAGTCAATAACCTCTGTGGCATGAGATGCTATATAGAGCAGCCAACCCTCTTAAGAGAGGGTGTAGTTTTGCATCCTAGAATTTTCTCCAGCATCTCTCTCTCTCTCTCTCTCTCTCTCTCTCTCGGTCTGGCAATGCTGAGCAGTCCCAAAGGAGCCCCTACAACTCATCATTCTCCATGACCACCAATAAGGAACCTGGACTGGAATCAGTATTCTTAATTATCACACAAGATACTGGGCCATTTGCCAGGTACCACCTGACTTAAGCAGCCATCCACTCTCCAAGCATAGTTTTTAGCCCATTGTCATTTGTAGGTCAGTGGCAGCACCAAGCCTGGCTGAGCATCAGCTTCTCAGCAAACGACCACTTGAGCCTCAGTAAGCTCAAGTATGAAAGCATCTTTCGGCAGAGGAATTCTTAAGTGCAGCACTAAATTAACATTCCATTCTTAACATCTTTTCTAACTAGTGACAAATGGGAAAAATTTATAGTTGGATCAATTTGTGACCTCTTTCAACTAACTAGCAAACTTAACTTCCATCAGTATATAATTGCTCTTGTATTTATCAATGAGTATTTGGGAATTGTGCATTTTTGGAAATAGTTTAATTTCAAATTGAAAGGCACATTTAAAATGTTCCCATTATAATTATTTCTTTTTAAAATTTTTTATAAGACAGTAAGAGAGAGCGAGCAAGTGAGAGAAAGAGAGAGAAAATTGATATGCCAGGGTTTCCAGCCATAGCAATTGAACTCCAGATACACGTATATGTGACATTGTACACTTGTGTCACCTTGTACATCTGGCTTATGTGGGACCTGGAGAGTTGAACATGGGTCCTTAGGCTTCACAGGTAAGTGTCTTAACCACTAATCTATCTCTTCATCCCCCATTACAGTTATTTCTATTTCTCAGGTTCTTCTTAATAGTGCATGGACATGGTCATAATTCAGGTAGGAAATGCTCCCTGAGGATCATAATCAACTTCCTGTTTTATAACATGGCCATGGTGGTGCCCACAGAAGTAGAAGTTATTTCTTTTTCTTGTATGTTCATCACAATGAGCCTTAAACCACTTATAAATCTGTAATTTTTTTCTTTAAATCTACTTCCTTTGTGGCAGCATGAGACATCTTACTGTCCATTTAAGAGGACATTTTCTTTTTGCAGCTTAGGTAAGTACAGTCATGATGTCTCTATGGAATTTTCTTATTTACCATGTAAAATACTCTTTTACTCCATAAAGATTATGGTGAAATGTGTTAGATGAATAAGTTTCTCTAAAAGTCATAGATTATTTTGAAAGTACAGTGCTAATTTTGCTAAGCTAATTTTGTTTAAAATATTATTTGTTCCTTTGTTAAGATGAGTATTATTGTAAATTGAACAACCACAGAGAATTAAGTCATGGATACAGTTTGCTTATATAAGTTTAGTACCACATCTACATAGTGATGATGGATTTCATACAGGTAGGTATATTGCTGACAGTCAACAAGCTAAGTATGACCAAATGATTATTGAAGGGACCAAAAAGAAGCAAAAATCAGAACATTCATTTCAGGTATGGCCACACCTTTTATTTTTTCTCTGTCACCTATTAACCTATGTGGAAAAGTTCTATACTTTGTAGGAATGCATTTCTTGCACTTTGTCCAAAGTGTAAAATGATATTGAAAGACTGTACCACAAGGGGCAGATAATAAAAGGCAGGGTGGCTTAGTGATCCTCCATGTGAGCTCTGAGCTCCTGTCTGAGCTGGTGAAATCACTGGTAATATACTTCAGCTGAGTTATTAATAACACAACAGTACAAATAAGCATGGCTCCATTCATCATGCAGGTCATTATTTCCTTTCTCAGCAACTGATCTAACCCTCTTGTCCCTGTTTCAGCCTTCTGTGTGGCTACTATTTAATATATCATTGTATAAATATTGAAATTTCCTGCCATGATACATTTTCCCCTAGTTCTTCCCCCTCTACCAGCAGCAGGTCCTCCTTTAGTTACGTTGCCTGCCACTTCGAGTGTTCTTTTGTTCACTGTGAAGACACTGCTTACATGCTTTACTTTCTTTCCCTAAAATATAAAAATGGAGCAAGAATATGTTCTACCTCAAAGTGGGGCATGCTCAATAACCATCAGGAATTCTACATTTAATCACACCATAATTTATGTTTTGATGTTTGGTATACATGAAGAAATTTCATATGAAGTCACATATCAGTTATGTTTTCATATATAACAAAAGAAATTCTATCTTAATTTGAGAGGCATACATATACTACTTCCCAAATGTACCACCAAGTATTTTCAGCACCGCAGTTCGTTTTAGCTTAATCCCCCTCCACTTTACAACTTCCTTATAAAATTCTTGGAAAACCTTACTATTCCATACTTTAACAACAATTAAAAAGTGATAATGCTGAAATTGTTGAGAGACATAGCTTATGCCATACTGAGGCACATAAAGATCTTGGCCAAGCATGGACACCATCTCCTGGGCCCTAAATACAGCTCACTCCTGCCACATTTGCAATAGAGCCAGGGAAGTCTTGGGTCATAGTCATAACTTCTGCATGGCTATGTGAAAGTCCTGGAGCTTGGTATAAACTTTTTTTTGTCTGTGGGTTATAAACATAAAATAATTGGGTCATTGAATAGACTGAAAGTCAAATTATGCCACTCACTCTTCCATTCTTCAACTCAACTCTATCCCAAAGTAGCTGTCCTCTCAAAAGGAAAAGCTATTTATTCTAGTGCAGTAAGGGGCTCTTGCTCTCTTTATCAATCTTGTGGGAAGATTAAAGGCCACTCTATTTGGGACAGTCAATTGGATTCATTGAATACTGTAGAATCCAGATGGTAGAAAACTATTAAGTGGATAAAAGCTTAGGGTCTAAGGGTTTCAATTATAAACCATGTCCTTCTTAACCTGGCTGTCTATGACTACAGATATATCAGGTAACTTCTCAACCCTGTATATTTTTTCTTCCTTAGGCAAGAAAAGTTGGAAAATGGGTCCTATCCTGTCTTAACAGTCTGCAATAGGAATCACAGAATCAGTGATTATTAAAAAAATCTCTCATTAGATTATTGATAAGCTTGACTAATTAGAAGGCATTATACACAAAACTACAAATTGATTAATCTGATTAGAACTGATATAGATTTGCTCAATACAGGCATTAGCCACCTATTCCTGGGCCACCTTTGTGCAGGTGAGAAATGACTAACTCCAGGATTCTGAGCTGTGATCACCCTCAGAGGCTAGTGATGGGGAAATGTTTTTCTTCTCACTGGCTAACTTTTTAAACCAGTGTTTGAAAAGGAAAAAAAGCAGGGGTATCATGGGCCAGAACTAATGTCAAAATAAAACTACCAGAGTAGAAAACAAATGGCTAGAATTTCAATAAGGAAGGATTGTTTTTCCTAATTAAAATAGTCCATGTCCTTGGTTCCTAGATATCTAACTAGCTGAAAGTTAGGTGAACAGTTTGTGTTACCTGCATTATGCCCCCAAAGCCTAAAGGGTATGTCAACCAAATATACATATTTATTCAAGAAAACTAATTGTTTGCATCGATAAAAATGTTACATATTGGATGAAAATATGCAGCAATGCTTGAGTATGTGGGAGAAGTGTAAATCCATGCACTTGAGGGACATAGTAGAGAAAAGTAGGCAATACTTGAAACACTGCTTCATAAAGCAGCAGTGTCTTTCAGGATGTTAAACACAGGAAGGAAGATGAATATGGTAGATTCTGGGAGGAATTTCCAAGAAGCAGCTTCTAGTAGTTTTAGTGTTTCTGTGATTCTACACTAGGATGTGCACATGTCACATCCCTCCAACCACTATGCAACCACTATGTTCAAGACATTAGTGTCAGAAGGTTTGGAGGTATCCTGAAACATGCCACATTTGTTTCCATTTAATCTCCTTAACTAGCTATTGTTTTTCATTTCAATCCATGTGCCTATTGCAGTTCTTTCTGAAGTTCATGTCCAGGATTAATTTGTCCTGCTTAGAGACAGCAGTTGCATACATTCTCTGGTTAGTATCAGACTTGATGGCATGATAGGTAACTGTATACAGGAGGAACACTGAATAGACTAAAAGTAAAATTATACCACTCTCTGAATTACTTATCCTTCATATTTTCTCTCCATTCTTCTACTTCTCTGACTGAAGAGACTCAGCTCCAGGTATCTCACATTTGTGTGTCTGTAGACATGCTAGTCAAATGATATTTTATTCTGACATAAGTATATTCTGAGGTTGGATCAATTGTAGAATTACTATTGTGTGGTACCAGTGGCTTCTCTGAGACACAGTAATATCTTATTTGACCTTATGCCATGTCTATAAAGTGTTAGAGATCATGTCCTGTATGGCCCACAGGAGAGGGACCATGGTTTGTTCTTTCTTCACTGTTCATGGAAGTGAATGACAATGACGAAGATAATCATGGCACTTTCAACACAGTACTTACTCTATGCTATGTGTGGTGGCACAAATCTGGAATCATATCATTTGGGAGGCTGAGACAGGAGGATCTTGTGGCTACATTGACAGACTCTATTTAAAAAAAAAATTAAAAACAACATAAAAAATTAAAAAGCCATGTGGAAAAGCCTTACTTTTTGTGTATGTGTGTGTGTATTTTATATATATATGTATATATGTATATATATATATATATATATATGTATATATATATATATATATACACACACATATATATACACATTTTCATTGAAGGACATAGAGAAACTGAGCTGGAAATTAGCTGGAAGCTTCCTCTGAGCTGGCTAGTGTTCTTCCTAACAGAAGATACTATTCAAGCTGCTTAGGAAGAAAAGCCACCAAGAGACCTATCCAACTGTGGGCTTTGTATATTCCACAACTGACCTGCAAGACAAGATATACCCACTGGTGCAATAGTAGCACACATGTTATGGGAATAAAAAACTGTTTTTTGATTGTATTTGAGCCCTGCTTCACAGTAACATGTCTGTTACTATAAACCTATGGCTAGGGATATAGGGTTTAGAGGAGAACATCCTTTCTTTTTTATTTTTATTTATTTATTTGAGAGAGAGAGAGAAAGAGAGAGAGAACAGGCACATCAGGGCCTCCAGCCACTGCAAATGAACTCCATGTGCCCCTTTGTGCATCTGACTTACGTGGATCCTGGAGAGTTGAACTGGGATCCTTTGGCTTTGCAGGCAAACACCTTAACTGCTAAGCCATCCCTCCAGCCCGGGAACATCCTTTCTTACTGTGGTTATGCTAAACAGACAGCATGTCAAACTGCCTTGTAAGTATACATTTGTTCCTATAGATTAGTTCTGCTTAAAGCCTTGATCACAAAAGATTTTCTTTTACTAAAATAGGTAGCAGCTAAAGCAGAGATGCAGAGCTGCCAAAATTGCTCCATGAATAAATGATTACTATGACCCCAGCTTCAAATGTGACATCTAAAGCACCCCCTCAAAGGCTCAGGGAAAGTCTTGAAAGAAGCCACAGCCTCTGAGTAGCTGGGATTATAGATATATGCCCAAATCTAATTTTTAAATTTATTTTTAATTATTTACTTATTTGCAAGGAGATAGAGAGGGAGAATATGAATGAATGAATATAGGAATTCCAGGGCCTCCAGCCATGACAAATAACTCCAGATGCATGTAGCACTTTTTGGATCTGACCTTATGTGGGTACTGGATAATCAAAATCAGGTTGTTAGGCTTTGCAGGCAAGTGACTAAACTGATGACCAATCTCTCCAGCCCTGAAATTTTTAATTCATATATTTTAAGTGTAAGGTCCCAGAACATTTGGGAAATAGAAAACTACATGATACTGAGAGCATTTTATTTGTACAGATAATTTCATTAAAATTAAAAAATTATACAAGATATAATAATTATTTAATCTGGACCTGATCAAACAAATCAAACTCAAGGCTTCTCACTGAATCATACCTGCAGGTTTTGTCCTTAGATTTAAGCTCATACCTTACTTTTTAGTCCTCTGAGGATAGCTGATATGTTGTGAACTGGCACAATTCACATGTGGACACACATTTCAAGGTACTAAGTACCCTAAGTATCTGAAAAAATTATATACCCTCTATATCAATAATGTTTAAATTTCCAGGTCCAATAAAGATATACACCTTCTGTGAAGCCTCCCAGGCGGACAGTTACTCACAATGCCCTGACCCATGTCACCTGAGACTAAGCATGGTTATTTATATTTGCCCCTAATTACACTACAAGCTCCTCAAAGGCAAACATACAACCTTTTCTTCATTCTATCCCTCCGAGCATGCACCAGAGCATTAGTTAAATAATTGGATACTTAATACATGAAAATGTTTTTGCTCATATTAGACTCAAATATTGAAGAAGGCAGGTATCACAATCACCAAAGCAAACATTTTCAATTTGCAGGAGAACATATTTACTCTCAAAATATGTTTCTAACATGGAAACATTTTGACCATGGGGGTTACCATCTCTCTCATATCTATCTTCCTCATCCCCATGAAACTATATGAGTCAAAGGCTCTGTACTGACAGTTCTCCTCCCAGAGAAAGCCTGGCTTGCTTTATTTACTAAAGAATATTTAAAAGGCTGTCACTAGAACAATGAATGATCTGTTTGTTCACTCTGTTGCTTATTCAAAGAAAATCCATTCAACTCATACTATACTCTAGATAACTGTTTACAATTTCTATAAAAACTATACCTACATATACAAGCTACTGAAAAACTATATATACAGTATTTTCTTGAATGTGTTTAAAAGAATCAAATTGAATAAATGTGGATTTTAGTGGGTGAATAATCTAACAAGTACAGTGTCCTAACAATACTTTCTTAATTCATGTGATTCCTCATAGTATTTCCTTTGTAAATATGGAAATGTGTTAAAACAATCATTACTAAACCATTCAGAGACAAATTCTGTTAACTTTAGGACTATTATTTTAAAGATATGACTGCATTGAATAAAACTTTCATGCCTTACATTGGTTAACCCAAAGTTGTTTTTAGGCTGTTCTTTTAGAATTAGATCTAACGCCAAAGATGGAAAGATGAGATTCTATCTAAAACCCCCATTCAACTACCTACTGCTCTGATTTTCTGTACTTAATTTATTACATATAAATGAGTTCCAGGAATATAGGCTCTTATCTGAGTTGCTACTTGCTAACCAAGTAACATAAACTTGCCTTTATAAATATAGCAACTGCTTTCATGACATTCAAAGACTGCTTCCATGCCTCTTTTTAAAGGATGAGGTTAAACAGTTTAGGGTGAAAAAGTTAGGACTTGAACTCTGTCTCTCTGCCTAAAAGATGGTATGTGTTTTATGATACTGTGTGGTTTCTCTATATAGTTTTATAGCCAATGCTAAATTCAGATATAACTGTAACTGGAATGTTATTATTTATCATCTTTTTAATAATAACAGTTTTCAGAATATAATTGATGATATGAGGTTACTGATAAATAACTCAGTAAAGCATCCATTTCTTTTTTTAAAATTATTTTGTTACTTTTATTTATTTATTTATTTGAGAGAGACACACAGAGATAGAAAAAGATAGAGAGAGGGAGAAAGAATGGGCATGCCATGGCCTCCAGCCACTACAAACAAATTCCAGACATGTGCGCCCCCTTGTGCATCTGGCTAACATGGGTCCTGGGGAGTCGAGCCTCGAACCAGGGTCCTTAGGCTTCAGAGGCAAGCACTTAACCACTAAGCCATCTCTCCAGCCCAAAGCATCAATTTCTATAACTTCATGGTCCAAAATTTTTGTTTGGAGGAGTTTCTTTTGTCTCATTTTATGACAGCAATTTTCTGACATGTTCCTGAAATATACCTAATATTAACCTTATACTCTTACAACCTGATGACACTGAACAAATAAACATGAAAAAACTCCTTCACTTGAAAGTATGGTAATGCAAAGCTTCCTTACATTTACATATGCCACACAGACAAGTAAAATCAATGACATGGAATACCTATGTAATAAAGTAATTGCTTTAGAAATGTGTGTGATAATTGCATATCAGCTGAATAATTCATTACTAAAATTATTGGTAATGAATGTTAATTTAGTACAATTATCTCATGTGTGGGAATATGCTGATATACAGTGATTTACAGTAAACTTTAAGGATGAACATTTTATTTTTAGACAATTGCATGTTCATTAAATATGAAAAAATGATGACAAAACAGGTTTCAGCAATGCATTCAATTGCAATGAGAGAATTTCAATCACAAATGGCTTTTCCGTTACGTTAGCTACGTATATACAATTTATAGACCATATGTGTGTGCATGTACTATCATGCAGAGATGTCCAGCAGAGGGCTCCTTTGAAATGAACGTGAATAATGAGGCCACAGTTCAAAGTGGAGCCAACATGGTATTTTTAATAAAGAACACTCAAGTTTAGCAGTAGTTTATTCCTAACTAGTCACAGGTCTTACAATCAGTTTTCCTATAGATTTAAATTTGTGCATTTATAAGTGAACATAAATGACATTTTGTAATACTTGTCCTGGGAAATCTAAAGCAATTAAGGCCAGATTTTTTTTTTTTTTGAAATTCAAGCAAAAGCAGCTACTAAGGGCCTGTAAGCTACATAGTGAGATGTATGTCTAATGATGATTATCTACCAACACAAAACAAATGTACACAGATATTAAGAGGAAACCATATTATTTTTAAATGAATATATTGTTTTAAAAACATAAATTTTCTCCTTTATTATAAAACTATAGTTGACATTGAAAACTTGTCCACTTCTGTCCAACTGGGGGCATCAGTGACTTCTGTAGATTTCTTCCCTCTTATACACTATTTAACTGTATTATGTAAGAATGTTTAAAATATTTTCTTTTTATAAAGTGCTTCTTATTCTCTTATTTTTAAACAACCTTATGTGTTTTTACATAAAGTTATGATATATTATATACCATATTACATAATGCTTGATATGAAAAATAGGGACTGAGTGGCATATCATTTCTGAGTGTAAGAACTCAGAAAGTTTTCTTTTTCCTATTGGCATGATTAGCAGGTGGGGGTTGAATGAAGAACTCACAGACATTTTCATGTTCTTAACCTAAGAGTTACTGATACCTGCTAAATTTATCAAAAACAATCATCAAAAATGTCTCCTCCTTCTGTTCAATGTTAGCATTTGCATTTAATTTTGACAAATGGGAACACCACTGCCACTTGTTGAGAAAAGGTGAATTTTAGATCCCCAAAGAAGATGCTGACATTTATAAAACAAAAGTAAGCCATAACAAATCTTTAAGATAACAATCTGGAATCCTTTGTAATCACTAAAGGTGGAAAGAGTTCATGTCATGCAGTCACAGGCTCAACACTTGAGAATTAAGACAGGAATTATTCCTCTGGAGTTCACTGCAACTCCAATATTCAAATAGCATGAAAGGAAACCAAAATACTGGCTTTTAACAAATAAAAGCTAGTTTCCAAATTTAAATACTTCTGATAATAAGCCACCTGTCTTCATATATATAGCCCTTCTCTCAATTTACAAATAGTCACTGGTACTCAGGAACACTCAGGATCAGACCCATATTTAACTAGTGAGATGCTATTATGAAGGGCTGGAAAAGCTAGCCATGGTTGAATTCAGATAGCAGTGAATCCAAAGTCATGTTGATGTGTTTACTATCTCAAACATAGAAAGTCATCAACCAATGCTGCATCATCTCAGAAAATAGTATCACTCTAATGGAACGTAGAAAAAGTCATGTAATGATATGGCATTTCACATGTGCATTTCAAATGCCATTATTTTTCCCTCTTTTGATCTTTCCTTTGTACTCATAAAAGGAGCTTTCATCTTTGTATATGTGTAAGGGGGGTACGTTGAAGCCTGCATCCTCATATGTTTATAATGCCACCAGACAGCAAGACTACAAATGACACAGGCTGTACCAAAGCAGTTGCATGTGTCTGCTTAACCCTCAGCTCATCTGCACAGTTCAGGAGTTCCTGCTGTGATGCTTTGTTTGCACACATGCACAAAGAATGACCACTACTCCTCTCATTAAATAAGGAAGCGTATGGGAAAATTAATAATTTAATTTGCAGGGAGAAGATGAATGTGAAAATCAAATGGAAGTGTGCAACCTTCCCTGAGTACTCACTTTGGTATCTGAGGAAATCTGATGCCAATTCTATTACCTGACTCATGTCTTTGCAATAACATCAAAGTGCCAGCAGATCGGTGCTTGCAACCCACAGGGTTAGGAAAGATTGTCTTGTCACAATGCAGGCGCCTTGCTCTCCCCCACATACTGCCCAGCAGGACTGGAAGTGTGGCTTGGTGATAGACAGATAAACCCTACTAGAATTATGTAATAACATGTGTTCTACTAGGAGCTTCCATGTTCTGAAAAAGCTGGACTAACTTTATGAATACCACCCAAAGACTACTGAGTGTTTGGGATCACTAGAAGCTTATTCTTGACTCCTAGGAAACATGTTACTCTTTCTTTACTAAAAAGGATGGAAGAAAGGAACAATGGAAGAAACTGGATGTTCATTTCAACCTATAGCTCTACCTGAACTTGCTTTTGACCCTAAGTGGTTCTTTGAGCATTCAGACACAATGGCAACACACTATCCCCTTTATAATCCTAATCAAGCTTCATATTTTTTTAAATATTTATTTATTTGAGAGAGATGGAGACAGAATATAAGAGAGAGAAAGGGTATGCCAGGACCTCCTGACACTGCAAATGAATTCCAGACACATATACCACTTTGTGCATCTGATTTATTTGGGTACTAGAGAATTGAACTTGGGTCATCAGGCTTTGCAAGCAAGTGCCTTTAACTACTGAGCCATCTCTCCAGCCCGAGTTCCATACTTTTGACAAATTTATGTTTGGAGTTTTCAGAATACTCACCCTGACTATGCTGAAAAGTTATAAACCAACAGCTCCATATATGACACTGACACCCCCCCCACACACCTTGCATCTAAATAACAAGGGGTGATGCTCACACTGTACTGGCCAGATAAACCGTTTCTCAGTAGAGCTTTCTTGTCCCCCAGACTCTTGGTCCAAACCCCAGGGCATCTGAAAGAGGGATGGATACTAATGTTGAAATTTGCAATTTTCTTATAGGTAAAGGAACAATTTAGAGGAATTTCCTTAAGCTAGGAAAATAGACTGGCATTACAATTCATCATTATCATGAGGTTATCAAAATCAAAGTGGCACCACTTGTATTGAACCAGCAAAACAAGCAAATAAATTAATAAAGCTGAGTGATCATGAACAAGGGATTTTCATCCATGAATTTCTGATAATAAGAACTATCATGACTCTAGCAGACCACAATGTTACATAAAGGCCCTAAAGCCTCAAACAAACAAACAAACAAACAAACAAACAAACAATAACAACAACAACAAAACTTATGTGAGTCAAGAATACTTTCCCATCAACTGTTATGCAACTATGAATGGGCTGATACACCCTTTGCTATATAACCCTTTTGCTACAGAAAATTGTCCCCACATAGCTTACATAACCTCCTCATATATCTTTACAAACTCTGTGTGATGGTTAATGTGCATAGTTAACTTGACTATATTTGGGATCACCTAGGATACACAAACCCCTGACATGCCTGTGAAGGATTTTTTTTTTTTCATGTTTAACTGAAGAGGAGAGACACACCCTACATGAATGTGGCACTATCCCATGGGCTGGCATTCTGGACTGAAAAGAGGGAAAAGGGAGGAAACCATATGAGTGCCAGCATTCATCTCTCTCTGCTATGATCTGCTCAGGTGTGTGCAAGCAGCCTCCTGCTTCTGTGCTTTCTCACCATGATAACCACAAACTGTGAGCCAAAATAAACATGTGTGAAGATCCTTCTAGTTGAGTATTTGATCACAGCAACTAGAAGAGTCACTAGTATACCCATTCCCTTTGCATCCCTGAGCATACTTAGAGGTTCTTAAGCCCTTTTGTAGTTTAGACAATGGGGCTTTCAAAATGAATCTTTTCGTTGACACTCTTTAAATTCATCCCCTTGAACACACTCATCTCAATATGCAGAGATTAGATCACATTCATGCATAGGGTGCTACTGGCAAACTTCATAATTTACTCTAAATCAGAATGTTATCTTTCTCCTTTAAGATGATATCATTGATTTGTGGTCACAAGGAAATATTCTTTAAACTATGTTTTTCAATAATAATGAGAGTTTCATACAGGCTCTGTCCCTTGCTTTGATCAACAGCATCAATCAGAAGACAGGAAGCTAAGAATAAATTGTCAGGGATGGTTGTAGAATTGAAGAAAACAAATTTGCTCATGGAACACTTGGTCCTGCACTAAAACTTGGTCTCAGCAGTACAATTCTCTAAACTGTTGAACTAAACTTCAGGAAAACATACTAGATAGGATAGGGTGATATAAGGTCACCATGGATATGAATCAGAATACAGAAGATTTTACACCATCTTTCCACACTTGGGAAGGAGAAGCAGCTGCCAGTATCTGAAGAATCAATACGCACTTCATAGATACTGGTTCATTTGACTAATGCCATACTATGTCATCATTTTGACCTATTTGTTTTTAATCTTTCTTCTGTAAATACAAAGGTGTCATGCTTGTTCTATTCTGTATGAGGATAACTTTCATATCTTCATTAAGTCATTTTTCCCCTCTCTAGCTCAAAAATCTATAGTTTCTCCAATAGCAAACAATCTCCTTACCATTTTGGTTTCTTTTCTCTAGTCTCTAGTTGTAGTTATATTCTTTTACAAGTATAATAAAAACAACTACAAAGCTAGTCATCTTTGTACAGTATACTATAGAGTATTATAATATACAGTATTATATACTATATTGTATGAAAACTGATTGACTATGCAATAATATAAAATACTGAAGTGAGTGATGTTGCCTGGAAAAGAAAACTGCTCATCAGTGAGAATTGGAGGGAGTCACAGTAGCCTGGTGACTTAAAGGGAGAACATTGCTTTTCCCATGCAGAAAGCATGGTTTATGTTCACAAATGGCCTTATAACTGTCTTTAGTTTAAGAACTGGCCTTGTGCTCAATGGGAATAAATACCTATGAACACCCACTTACAACATAAATGCCTCATTTTCATAAGGGAACTTTTTCTAATCAGGTTAAATGAGTTGCTGTAGGAGGTATGATTTTCATGTTTTAATCTATAATGAACATTAATGTTCAACATTAGCAACCTTGTAATTTACACTACTTCACTTGAACTTAGCACCAGCAAATACAGTCAGGTATTTAGATACATCTGTAAACAAATTTGTTTACAAATTTTAGGAGCTGGTTATAGCTATATAGTGCTAACCTAAATCAGCTACTTTTACATATCTTGTAAATGAAGTTTCATTCAACTCAATAACACTATGATATATATATATTTTTTTTCTACATAAAGAACACTAAAATTTAGCGACATTTAAAAAAAATGTTGATTCATACAGTTATCAAGCAATGTAACACAGGAAATGAACCATAGTGTATTTAGTAACCATCCAATTGATCAGTTATCCAGTGTCTTATAGCAAGGACCATATCACCTATGAGATGAACAGCATCCTTGAAAGGGTTTAGACAAATTTTAAGCTATCACACATTCAGCTTAAGTCTATAGATTCTTCATCTTAAAATACTCAACGCCTACCAAAGCAGAGATCCAGAAGCTCCTAAGAGCACAACACATAAACCACACCCCATAGGGAATACCTGCAAACCCACTGAGGATCATCCCCAGTGGAATGGGGGCAGGGACAAGGGAAAAGAGGGTAACAACACATGATGTGTCCATATGAAATATTAACCAGTTAAATACACCTATAACAAGTATGGAGATCTAAGCAGTAATTAACAATTTTTCAACTAAAAATAGTTCAGGCCCAGATGGATTCACTGGTGAATGTAGGGGGAAAAAAAGGTCCAAAATTGTTTTGGAAGCACAAGAAACCTCGAATATATAAAACAATTTTGAGCAACAAAAATAAGGCTGGTGGTATCACCATACCTGATTTTATCCTATACTATAGGGCCATAGTAACAAAAACAGCATACAAAAACAAGTACTGGCATAAAAACAGACATGTAGATCAATGGAGCAGAACAGAAGACCCAGATGTAAGTCTCAGTAGCTATAGCCACCTGATAGTTGACAAAAATGCCAAAAAATACTCATTAGAGAAAAAACAGCCTCATCAGCAAATGGTGCTGGGAAAACTGGATATGTATCTGTAAAAGGATGAAAATAGATCCTTATCTCTCTCCATATACAAAAATTATGTCCAAAATGGATGAAAGACCTTAATATCAGACCTGGAACTCTGAAGCTGCTAGAGGAAAAAGTAGGGGAAACCGTTCAACATATTGGTCTTGGCAAAGACTTTCTGAATATAACCCAAACTGCTTGGGCAATAAAAACATAGATTAACTGCTGGGGCCTCATGAAATTACAAAAAGAGTTTGTACAGCAAAAGACACTGTGAATAGAGCAAAGAGGCAACCTACAGAATGGGAGAAAGTCTTTGCCAGCTATATATCTGATAGAGGATTTATATCCAGAATATACAAATAACTCAAAAACTTAAATAATAAGAAGTCAAACAACCCAATTAAAAATGGGATATGGAACTAAATAGAGAATTCTCAAAAGAAGAAAGAAAGATGGCACATAAACATCTAAAAAAATGTTTTGCATCCCTAGTCATCAGAGAAATGCAGATTAAAACTACATTGAGATTCCATCTCACTCCTGTCAGATTGGCCACCATCATGAAAACAAATGACCATAAATGCTGGTGAGGATGCAGAAAAACAGGAACCTTTTCACACTTATGGTGGTTTGATTCAGGTGTCCCTCATAAACTTTGGTATTCTGAATAGATTCCCAGCTGATGGATATTTGGGAATTAATGCCTCCTGGGGGGAGTATATTGTTGGGGGCAGGTTTATGGGTGTTATAGCCAGTTTCCCCATACCAGTGTGTGTCACACTCTCCTGTTGCTATTATCCACCTTATGTTGGCCAAGGGGTGATGTCCATCCTTTGCTCATGCCATTGTTTTCCTCTGCCATCAGGGAGCTTCCCCTTGATCCTGTAAGCCAAAATAAATCTCTTTTTCCCAGAAGCTACTCTTAGTTGGGTGATTTCTACCAACAGTGTGAACCGGACTGCAACAGTAAAGTAGTGCTGAGGAGTGGGATTGATGCTAGACACTTGACTGTGTGGGTATGGCCTTTGGGAGCTGATTTTCAAGAGGATGTGGGAGGATTTGAAACCTTGGACTAAGAGATGCCTTGCTGTACTGTAAGTACAGCTTGATGGACTATTCTGGTCTGAGCTGCAAGACCTGAATGCAGTAAGAACTATGGACTGTGAGGTTTGGCTTATGAGGGTGAGAAAGAGCTTTGCTTGGACTGGGCTAGCAGTTTGTGTGAGAAGCTTGCTCTTATGCCCATGTCCTGAGAAGTTGTGCAGGGTTGTTTTGCATAGAAATGAACTGGTGTGAGCAGAGGGATATGGCACAGAAAGAAAAATCTTTGGGTGAACTGTTGCCCAGTCAGCTGCAACTGAGAGATTACAACCTTTGAGATTGGGCTAGCTGACCTGCACTGGGGGCAACAGGAAGAATATATACTCTTTTGAAGGGGCCTGAGTGCACAGGAGTGTCCTGTTCTTCAAAATATACTTTATCCCCCCCTCCCCAGATTAACAAATTGGCACCCTAGTTGAAATGCAGGAAAGAGGGTCATTGAGTTTGCAACACAGTCTTGTGTTTTGGAAATGGCCATGGGCAGCGTGAAGCAGGTTTGCTGGTTGCCTGCATAGAGACCTCAAGGGGCCATGAGGATGAATTGTGGATTGCAGTGGAGACCCAGTAGAGATGCCAGGACCATGAGGTAACTGCTAAGGAGCTGCTGGCCCCGATGAAGTTTTCTAGGACTGTGAGGAGCCTAACTGGAGGGGTAGAATTGGAATGCCAGAGACTTGTTGCTGGTTAGGATTATCGGTCTTGGAGATTTGTCACTGGCTAGAGTTGTTGGACTTGGAGCTACAGATGTTTGCCCTGGTTGTTTTAAATCTTGTATTGGTCAAATATTTCTTTGCTATGCCCAATGCCATCTTTTGCAGTGTGAATATTGTTTTGTGCCATTATAGGTTTTTCGACATTATATTTTGGTATTATGGTTCAGTTAAAAGACCTTGGATTATGGGGATGTTTGAACATCATTGGGATTGATAAAAACTAAGGGGACTTTTAAAGTCAGACTGAATACATTGTATTTTACATCATGTATGGATATCAGCTTATGGGGGGGGGCAGAGGCAGATTGTGGTGCTTTGATTCAGCTGTCCCCCATAAACTTAGGTGTTCTGAATGCTAGGTTCCCAGCTGATGGAAATTGGGGAATTAATGCCTCCTGGAGGGAGTGTATTGTTGGGGGCGGGCTTATGGGTGTTATACCAAGTTTCCTCATGCCAGTGTTTGGCACACTCTCCTGTTGCTATTGTCTACCTTACGTTGGCCAGGGGCTGATGTCCCCCCTTTGCTTATGCCATCATTTCCCCCTGCCATTGTGGAGCTTCCCCTTGAGCCTATAAGCCAAAATAAATCTCTTTGTCCCAAAGGCTGCTCTTGGTTGGGTGATTTCTACCAACAATGTGAACTGGACTGCAACAACACTGTTGGTGGGAATGCAATCTGGTCCAGCCGTTGTGGAAATCAATGTGGAGATTCCTGAGATAGCTCAAAATAGATCTGCCAAATGACCCAGCTATATCACTCCCAGGCATACATTCTAATGACTCATCTCACTACCTTAGAGACACTTACTCAACCATGTTTATTGCCACACTATTCACAATAGCTAGGAAATGGAACCAGCCTAGATGTCCCTCAACTGATGAATAAATTATAAAGATGTGGCAATTTTACACAATGGGGTTCTACTCAGCATAAAGAAAAATGAATTTATGAAATTTTCAGGAAAATGGATGGATCTGAAAAGGATTACATTAAGTGATGTAACCCAGTCCCAGAAAACCAAATGTTGCATGTTCTCTCTCCTATGTGGATCGTGGCTACAAATGATGGGACTTCTGTGTGAGTAGGAAGAAAATTCAGTAGCAGAGGCCAGTAAGCTAAAAAGGAGATATAAAAGGAATAGAAAGGGAGGGAGGGAGGGAGGAGGGAACTTAATAGGATAGTATTGTATATATGTAAGTAGAAGGACAGATTAATGGGGGTGAAAAGGTCTAAGTGAGATCAGAGGAAGAGACTGAGCAAAGGAAAGGTGGAGGGAGGGCTAATCAAAATCTCAGAAGATATAAATAAGTCATATGGAAACCTACTTGTGTTGACCTGCAGCACGAGAGTCTAACAGACCCCAAAGGAGGGAGTGGGGATGGATCTGAGACAAGAACACAAAGAACAGAGCCAAGACACGTTTTGATCAAAGCTCAAGTTTATTCAGGCAGACACAAGCTTATATACAGAAAATAAAATTTTCTAGACAATGCCTACATGTCTAAAGTCTACTTCACCAAGGCCGTACAATAATGCCTCTGTGTCTAAAGTTTCAAGAAAAGAGGTGAAGGGACAGCTACAGCTCCTGACATCTCCCCCTTCTTTATTTGTTAAATGAAGTGACTGTGCCTGTCTTAGGTTGTCAGAGGCAGAAGAACATCTTTACCCATCATAGGACAAACGCATTATCCTTCAATATGTGCCCTGTCTTAGGTTGGATGCCTCCTCCCCCGATCTTACCCATCTCTGGCTATCAGCCAGACAAAATTTAAGGAGGATTAGGATAAAGTCTGAGGGAGCCAAGGACGTGCTCTGCTCTATAGTGTATACCTCGGACCTCTGCACAAACATTTACAATAGATTTCATTAGACACTTCAAAAATATAGGCAATAGGCATAAGGGAAGCAGAAGACAAACTCCCACAGCTGCAAAGCTGCCGATCCAGGAACTTAAAGAGTTCCATCCAGGCAACACAGACTTATTTGCAGTAAGTAAATCATTAGTAGCCTTAGTGGCATCAAAATCAAAATAACTGTTTTATATAGCTAGAATTTCTAAATGTAAACTAACCAAATCTAACAAAATGTTATCATGGTACCAAATTCCTTTCAAGTATATTTTGACCTTTACCCAATTTTCATAACTAACATTGTAAGCTTTAGAAGTAATGTAGATCCATTGTTAATCTGCATGGCATTCCAATCAGGCTCTATAATTGGCTATGTGTAGTTGAGGAACTTTAAACCAACTTATTTTAAACAAACTTTATCTATGACCACAGGAGGGAGTGGGAATGGATCTGAGACAAGAACACAAGGAAAGGAGCCAAGACAAGTTGTGATTAAGGCTCAAGTTTATTCAGACAGACCGAAGCTTATATACATGAAAAAAAAAAAAAAAACTTTCTTGACAATGCCTCTATGTCTAAAGTCTCAAAAAAGAGGTCAAGCAACAGCTACAGGTCCTGACATACTTTTTGACAATGGAATACACAGGAGCCATAGATTGTTACTAGAAAATTTTCAGTTCCAGGGATGGGATACCTTCCAGTGAATTGTTGGCCAGGGAGGTCCTTGATGACCCCAAACCATTATGGGACATTGCTGAGACCTTTGCTTTCCTACCATGTATAGATGGTAAGACCCTATTGCTGAAGACTCCACAAACTTGGGCTTCAAGGCCACTGAGAAATCTTGCTGGAGCTGAGCTGAAAACCTCCTGTATATAGACCAGCTGAAATAAACCTGGAAAAAGCTATGCTGCACGCAGTTCTAAGGGACAGAAAGATATCACCAGTGAAGATAATCAACAGTGGACACTGCAAGCCTTATATTTGGCCAGCCAGGTCAAATGAGCCAATGGGTACAATAGTGGCATGTCTGTTATGGGGGAAACCAACCACCCTCTAATTGGACGGAAGGCCCACTCCATGGGAGGGAATACATCCCTGATACTGAAAACCTACAACAGGGGTACTTACGAGCCCTAAGGGAGTAACGTCTGCTGCTATCTGGCTAAATGTACATACTATACTCATAAAACTGCCCAGTAAGCCCATCTCTTAATGTTCATATCCATATATTAATGTTACTCTCACTTTTGGTTAGAGAATCTTCTCTTTTCAGATGGCAGTGACCTTGGGATGACTCAGAAGGCACCATGGTGCTGAGAATAAGTGACACAGGAATGCTCAGCACTGAAATATCTCTATCACACCTTCTAAGGCTCAGGGTCCATTGCAGAAGAGGTGATGGAAAGAATGTAAGAGCCAAAGGAAGGGTATGACTTCTTACAATGTGCTCCTCCAGACACAAAATGGCTGGATATCCATGACCTCACAGTGCCTGACACTCCCTACACAAGACCATCATAATAGGAGGAAAAGATGATGACATCAAAATAAAAGAGATACTGATTGAGAGGGGGAGGGGGTATCATGAGGGTGGAGTTTCAAAGGGGAAAGTGGAGGAATGGAGGGAATTACCATGAGATATTGTTTATAATTATGGAAGTTATCAATAAAAAAATATGTTGTTACTAATAATGAAAATAAGAAAAAAATCAGTGAAACCTATCCATGGCCCAAGCTACAAGTATAACAAAGCACTCAGGGAACTCCTGTGTGGATTCCAATGCCTATATATGCAGAAACATTCATTTCTATGCTCAGGCACAAGTCATATTGGTGAGTTCAACTAAGGATAAACTTTAATTAAAGTTTAATGCATAGATGTCCAACCTTTGACATTGCAACATAATGTTGTCATCTACAAATGTGTTGGGCCATTTTCAAAGCTATCCTCGGATGCAGGTGGCCTTTGGTCCACAGGGTAGACATGCTTTATTAATATCTAATGCATTTTCTCCTTTCCTGAGAAGGGTGGACTTCATCAGCAACATAACTATGAAGATATAATACCTATTTTGTTATTAGACATGAAAACTTACAGAAGGATGATTTTCAAATCAGTTGATGCCAACAAATATTACTTGATTACCTAAGGGGTATCAAAGTTTACTCTGAGTATTAGAGATGAAATCAGATGAATGATAATCAATGAAGCATTTATAGTTGAACAACGTTGCTTGTGGTCGTTGAAACAAGTTGGCTCCTTGGTGTTCTACTGTGCCCTACTCACATCATGAATGTTCAGATAGTGGCATCTAACTCTTCCTCAGTTATGTTCATACAGGGCTAATGTTTCAGCATATTCATATTGGGAAACATTAAAAAGTCAATGGCAGATACCCTAAAACATGACACAGAGTAAAAGTAATGGCTTTATGGTCATGAGACTAAATGTGTGAGGCAGGACTCTTAATTATATGCCTATGCATGTGCCATTCATATGATTGTTCAACTAGGGACAATCCAGGGAGGAAAATGTGAGGTGACCAGAAGGCTAGGATGCATCGTGATTAATTACTTAGTAGGCAGATAAGAAGAATACATCTCCCCAAGCAATGACCATCCTATAGATTTTAGATTATTTTCATAAAAATAAAATATTAATATTATTTCAATTATCAACTATATTAGGAAATTACAACCATCCCTCTGCTATGGTACAGCAATGACAGGCGTAGCTGGATAAAATGTGCTCTTCCACCTTATGTTATATATTATATGACTTGCCAAGATTTGTGTATGGTCTGTAAAACTATGCCTCTAAAAATGTTATCAACCAACAAGAAAAATTTAATAGGTTAAGAAAGAAATCAAAGTAAGACAAATTAAAGCCTCTGACTTATTTTCCTGCATAGTGTTTTACAATTGAGTGAAAAGAACAATTTTCCATAATTCCTTACAAATCTCAAACTTCCCTGAAGGAGTGGAAGTTGTGATACAAATGAGTCTCTCTAAATTTCTTAGCTAAGTATGTATCACTTATTTGTCTTTAGCACAGTTCTTATCAAATACACTTTGAACCCACAGTCCAAAGTACTGATACTTCTCTGAGCATGAACTCTTTGGTTTATTGTTTCAGTCTCTTTTTAACAACAACAATCTATTTATTGCTGATGAACTTCTGTCACTGTATTCTGGATAAAGCCTCAGCTCTAACAAGATTCAACAGCTGATGAAAGTTTTGTCAACACCATGCCATATGTTTTATAAAAGGGCAGTGAACCTACCCTTAATAATATACTGGAATTGGCCACAATATGGCCTAAATAGATTGAAGAAACACCAGAGCTTCTGATTCATAATGACTTGAAGGGAGACCAAGAATTTCATTCCCACTTGTGCTGATGCAGCCCGCTGGGGACCTCCTTTTGAGAGCCCCTGAGCTAAGCAAGCTTTGCTTGATCAATGTGTTTTCCTTTGGTGATGGCTCATGTAGAATAAAATAGAAGAAGTCCAAAGGAGTAGAAGCTTGGGAAAGAATTATATTCCTTTATTTTTTTAAAAAAGGGTCAGGGAATGAATAAAGACTGGGTTCCATGCTCTTCCTGAGACTTGGGTCAGATGGATCTGCAGAGGCCCACTGTCTCCACACATACCAATGTGCCTAGAAAGGCAGAATAGAAGCACAGTAAGAAGGAAACTTTTTGAGCTACTGAAGCCATCTTGTATTAACTCAAGAACTCCAGTCTCCTTTTTTTTTTTTTTTAATTTTTAATTTATTTATTTGAGAGCGACAGACACAGAGAGAAAGACAGATAGAGGGAGAGAGAGAGAGAATGGGCACGCCAGGGCTTCCAGCCACTGCAAACGAACTCCAGACGCGTGCGCCCCCTTGTGCATCTGGCTAACGTGGGACCTGGGGAACCAAGCCTCGAACCGGAGTCCTTAGGCTTCACAGGCAAGCGCTTAACTGCTAAGCCATCTCTCCAGCCCTCCAGTCTCCTTTTTATATGAAATGTTGAAATCATTCATAAAACAAGTATCAGGTATTTCATCCCTTCAGCCAAATACAACCAACTAATTCATCAACCCCTGGCCATCCAAATCCATTTCCTTTTGGTGCTGTATCTTCCTGTTGTAGACGCTCCTATCTCTCTCATTCATTCAGATTAAACCCATTGATTGATAAGTGCCTTCCATGTCCTTACCTCCTACTAGACTTTCAGTTATTTCTGATGTGTATTGTGTACTTTTTACTCCATCAAAACTATCCTCATCATGATATCACCATAATAATCTTGATTGTAATAGATATTTTTCAGCTCTAGTTCTACTTGACTAACCATAGAATTTGACATTGTTTATCCTTTAATTTTCTGTAAATTTTTCTCTTGCCTTCCATAGCAAAAGCACTATTCATTCCTTGTCTTCTTCCTAATTTCTGTTACTTCAAATTCTTCCCCTTACACAGAATTGGGTGTAAGCATTAAAACAAGTCTGATCTCTTCACCTTTTATATGCTTATGGCCATCTCACCTAGATACTGAGTGGCTTTAATAATTCCCACATTCACATGGTTCCCATGCCCTTATCTCTTACCAACTCTCCATGTGAGTTCCAGGTTATGTGTCCATACCTTCTGCTTATTTGATGTGTCGTATGTGTCAGAACCAAAAGGACATAAATTCTCCATTATTATCACTTCTTACACCTCCTTTTTCCATATTCCCTCTTGCATCTTTAGTTGTCCTGGTAAGGATGTGTTTACCATCCATGACTCTTTTCTCACTTTTACTTTTGCCCTTGTTTTCAACTAATCATAAATCATATTTCTTAAGTATCTCTTGAGCCAATTCTCCACTGCCTATATAATGGACAAGTCTTTCCTCCAGACACCCAACTTGCAGGCTTATCTCCATCTAATTCCTTCTCTGACTGAAATAAAGGTCACCATCTGCCCCAAACTCTTCAGGATATTTTTTGCCCCTGCCTGGAATCTGACCCTAGCCTTCAAGTTTCTACAGGATCTCAGATCTCACCTGTACTATGCCTCCTCCCCTCACTCTTTCACCCCTTCTCTTAGCTTCTGTCTTTACCCTTTTCCTCAGCTCAAGCTGCCTTTGCTTCCTTTTAAGCCCTACATTCTTGCTTTTTCCTGTCACCAGACACATACTATTTTCCTCACCTAAGATGTTCTACTCTTTGTGACCTCCTGCTTAAGTCTACTTTATCCTTCATATTGCAGCTCAAGTGTCATTCCTCAAGGAAACATCACCTTCCGAAACCAGGCATGGCAGCCCATACCTGTGGAACACCACTTGTCTCTTCTTGGAGCAATTGCAAACAATTTTGATTTTATTTTCATGTGAGATCCTTTGAATTGTATCCTTCCTAAAAACTGTCCTTATTGTTTAGCTTTGCTTGCTGGAGTTCCAAGATTTTATGTACAATTGATATTTGATCAGTATTTAGTGAAAATGCAATTACAGAAAGTGGAGGGTAAACTGGGTATGGTGGCACATGCCTTTAAACCCAGCACTTGGAAGGCAGAGTTAGGAGAACTGGATGAGTTTGAGGCCACCCTGAGACTACATAGTGAATTCCAGATCAGACTGGGCTAGATTGAGACCCTACTTTGGAAAACAGAAAACATTTATTTTATTTTATATTTTGAGAGAGAGAGAGAGAGAGAGAGAGAGAGAGAGAGAGAGAGAGAGAGAGAGAGGGAGAGAGAGAGAGGGAGAGGGAATTAGAGTGCCAGGGCCTCAGCCACTGCAATCAAACTCCAGACACTTGTGCCAATTAATGGGCATGTGCAACCTTACGCTTGCCTCACCTTTTGTGCATGTGGCTAAGGTGTGATCTGGAGAGTAGAACATGGGTTCTTAGGCTTTGCAGGCAAGCGCTTTAACTGCTAAGCCATCTCTCTAGCCCAGTTTAAGCTATTTTCTGAACTTTTTTATGAGAAAGGGGAAGAATTGGCATGCCAGGCCATTTAGCTACTATAATCGAACTCTAGACACAGGCATCACCTTATGCACATGTGTGACCTTAGCTTGTGCACTTGTGTCATCTTGTGTGACTGATCTACATGGGACCTGAGGAATTGAACATGGACTCTTAGGCTTTGCAGGCAAGAACCTTAACTGCTAAGCAATCTCTCCAGTGCAGTTATGCTTTTTAAAATGTTTTATTTTTATTTATTTAGACAGAGAGAGAGAGAGAGAGAATGCACACACAAGGGCCTCCAGCCACTGCATGCATTACCTGTCCATCTGGCTTATGTGGGTTCTGGAGAATAGAACCTTGACCCTCTGGCTTTGCAGGCAAGTGACTTAAACACTAAGCCATCTCTCCAGCCCAGATTAAGCTTTATTAATTGATGCAATATTCACACATATTTATGGAGTATAGTACTATAAGAGAACACACATAAGCAATGTATAATAATCAAATCAGGGCAATCAGTACTCCAACTTTTCAAACACCTGTATTTCTGTGATGGAAACATTGAAATTTCTCATATTTACTTTTAAAATGAAATTTTTGTAGATCGTAGTTACCCTATTATGCTATAGGGAAGAGAGCTACTTCCTCTTACCTTAGAATATTTGAGTACCCATTATGTAGCCTCTGTTTGTATCTTAACTCCCAATCCAGCCTTTTCCATGATTACCTATAATATTCTGATATCCATATGAACAACTTTTTAGCTTTCACCAGGGCAAGAACATGTAATGTTATAATTATCTTGAACGTATAATCCTCTTTGATTGGCTTTTGACATAAGTTAATTTACTCTGCTATAAACTTCTACAGTACTCTACTCTTAACACACTTATTAATTACATTTGTAATTATTTGTTTAAAGTCTGTCTTTTTCAGTCAGTGCATCTAGTGCCAGAAGGTGCTACGTGGGCCACTGGGGGAAAATGACCAATATCTGTTCAAGCATCTAACCTACTTAGCAGCAAATAACCTTTTGTGATACCCACACAAATGCAATAGTGGCACACAGCCATGATGGGGAACCAACTGCTCTTGATTCGGCTAACTGATCCCCTCAGTAGTACAAGACCTATAGCTGGAGCTGGGAAACAAGTCAGAACCATATCCAAACATAAGCCTGCTCTCCATTATCAAGCTACCATCAATCATGGGCTACAAAAGGGCCTACACATATTAAATTCTCTATAAGGAAAATACTTGGTAGCAGAGGCCAGTAAGTTAAAAAGGAGACATAAAGGGAAGAGAAAGGAGGGGAGGAGGATACTTAATAGGTTGATATTGTATATATGTAAGTACAATGATTGTAATGGGGAGGTAATATGATGGAGAATGGAATTTCAAAGGGGAAAGTGTGGGGGTGGGGAGGGAGGGAATTACCATGGGATATTTTTTTATAATCATGGAAAATGTTAATAAAAAATTTAAAAATTAAAAAAAAATAAATAAATTTTTTTTAAAAAGTAAGGGTTTTCTCATTTGTCTTGATGCTAACTTACTCTCTGTTGGAGAATCTGCTTCTCTTTTTCAGATAGATGTAGATCCTAAGGAGAGAGCCACCCCATCATACCTCAAAAGGGCCCCAGCTGAAAGTAAGAATAATTGGTGAAACAAGCAAGGGTGTTATTTTCCTGGTGAATTGGATACCAGCACATGGGTGAAGGAGATCAACACAGAGAAAAATCAACTCCTACCAAATCAGAGAGCCCGAGACCCAGAGGCCCCCAAAATCTCTGAATCCCCCAAATCACTGAAGCAGACCAAAAATGAACCCAACATGGCTCAGGGAAATTTTGTGGAAGAGGGGGTGGAAAGAATTTCAGAGCCACATGTTGGGTCATGATATGCAGAGACATTTATCCTACCCATAACTGAGGGCTAACTTCACAATGCATGACTCATATACCTCAACATGGAGGGGCCAAAGGGAGGGGTAAGTCACGGATGAGCCTAATAATGGTACCAAACTGACTGTTTTTGCTGAATACAAAACTAATTAATTAAAAAAAGTCTGCCTTTTTGATTTATAAAGAACCTTTGCTCATATGCACTGAAACTCTCTGTACCTGACATATAGCTGGTGCTCAAAATATGTTTGTTGAGTTGAAGTACATGTGCTTTCTTCTCAGTATTGCCTTAAAATACCACATACACATTTATCGTTCAGGTTAGTTAGTACCAATGCATAATATGTGTATTTATATGCATAGTTCTTACTTTGACATGAGTCAAAATATAGTCACAATAAAAATCATTTTTCATGTTGTAGATTCTACTTTGGGTCACGCTACAAGGTATTTCTGGTTAAACTTATACTGGAAAATGACAATGTCAAATGCAACCAATTAGATCTCATTTTTCCCTGGAGTGAACCTAGTAATGGTACATAAATTAAGCAAAATTAAATTAAATAATTTGAATACCATATACAGGCAAAAAGGCTATGGTCAGCAGGGATAATCAACTCAAACCATCTTAACAGTCAATAAGTTATTCCTGCCCCCTTGATCTCTGGTTATCTAAGTCTGAAACCTTAGCTCCTAACATTTTAGGGAACCCTCATGTTCACCAAACTCGTAGTACAAAATTCTGTCTTGCCTAAAAATGTCCTATGGTTCTGCTCAGAACACTAGTCAAACATGAGAGACAGGGAATTAATTCCAAGGGTTTGTTTCAGTTTAGAATAACACTAAGCATGCCTCATTCAAGTGTTTACTGTTGGGTTGTCTCCCCACCCAAGTATGCATTTTATACCAAATGAATCAAGTATCCTAACCAGTACTGAGTCCTCTATCAGAAAGAAAAAAAAAAACCCATGAATTTATTGAACTAAATTTAAAACTTATCTATTCCATTTGTCTTCATCCACCTCCAGTTGGCACATCTGTACTTAAAAATGTATTCCTTTGTAGAAATATTTGTTCCTAAGTATTAACTGAGTATCACCTTTAAATATAGGCCAAGAGATGAATAATTTCTTAGATAATGTTAGCAAAATGAGCAAAAATATCTTCTTCTGAATTATCTGCTTTTTGAACAAATACATATTAAGTGCCTGCTGACAGGTACTCTTAAAGTACTTGGGATATATATGTCATAAATAAAAGGGGCCATGTTCTCATAAGGCTTATATATTAATCAGGGAAAGTAAATACACATATACACACTCTGATATAGTTGACATTTTGCATATCTTAGAGCCTCTGTAGAAACAAGAGATGTAATCATCAAAGAAGTATGTGTTTTTCTCTTTATACCTGCAACCTTTACTTTTTCCTATTTTCTCTTTGCCATTTTCTTTTTCTTGTTTATAATATTTATTAAATCTCTATGTTAGATCTTCTAAGTACATCTCTGTTTTATTTAAAGGAAATGAATCTCTGTCATCTTTACCATCATCTACAAAATAGTTTTGACTCTGGATGAAGTTAGCTGGCAAATCTTATATATACTATTCGATGAGGATCTCAAAATATTATCATATGACATTTACTATGAGCTGACAATGTGTAAAATGTCATACAGAGTTTAGAATTAATATGGCTGGCTGATCAGTGGGTTCACTAATGCAAACTCCAATCTACTAAGGACACCCAAAATTGCTAGGACAACTATGAGAAAGTTCACTTGGCTATCTCAAGGCCTCCACAGTGACATTAGTACCACCCCCCGAAAAAAAGGCCACTACAAAACTTGTTATTTTATGTTACATATAGAAAAAATAAAACCTCTAATTAAAAGCTAGATCAATTCAATATGTTATCTCAAATACTTTCTATGTATACTGACTAATTCCTATATAATATCATTCTCCTATTACCAAATAATTTTCTGGTGGTTTAAGTAATATAGTAGTATCTTGTTAAATAATAAAGGAGCTCTCACCAACAATCTCATTAACTATTTTTTAAAAAGTAACTTTGAGAGCTGGAGAGATGGCATAGCAGTTACAAAACTTATCTGAAAAGCCTAAGGACCCATGTTCAATTCTCTAGTACCCACATAAGTCAGATGCACATGGTGGTACGTGCATCTGGAGATTGTTTGCAGTGGCTAGAGGCCCTGGAATGTACATTCTTCTCTCTATCTCCCCCTGCACCCCAACCTCTCTCTCTATCAGATAAGTAAATGAAATAAAATATTTTTATAAAAGTAAATTTTATACAACTGATTTACCCAGCATCTAAGAATTTAAAGTATCTAGCCAAACTCACTTTGAATATCACCTAAACATTTATACCAAGAATAGTATATTCTGGATTTGTATTTTTAGCAATAAAACATCAAGATGTCCAAACTCCACATTATCAACATGACATTAGAAAGTTTTTAATCAAAATGTTGTGAATGATATTTTCAATATAGAAGGTATGTTCAAGATAATTAGAACTTGAGACAAATAGATCATTTTGGGGGGGCTTTCTGTTTTATCCCTATAGTACTTTGAATGTGATAGTTTAAATGTATGGCCCCATAGACTCAGGTGTTTTATTAAAATTGAGCTTACAACTTGAACCCATAACAGGCAGATCCCTCATAAAGGGTCAGATCCAAGTTCAGCTCTAAGGTGTTTGGAGTGCAATTTGGAGCTATGGTTGTACATGTTTTGTGCTGCTGACTGTTGATAGTGTCTTTCTCTCTGTTATGGATCTATGGAAGTGAGCCAACTTCTTCCACCATAAGCTGCCTTTGGTCAGTGTTTGTCCAGCAATGAGAAGCTGACTACAACAGAAAACTGGTACAGGTCACTACTGCAATGTATCTGACCATGTAGATTTTGGTCTTTTGGAAATTATGTGCTGGAGGAATTTGGAAGTCTTAGTACTTGGGACTAGAGAAATCTTATAGTGCAGTAAGAACAGATGTTTGGGGTATTCTGGTGAGTTTGAACATGTTAAATACAGAGAAATTGTGGACTGTTAAGGCTTGGCTTATGAACAGTTAAAGGTAAAGCAGCAACCTTCTTGGAATTTGGGTTCTGTGGTGGTTTGATTCAGATGTCCCCCATAAACTTAGGTGTTCTGAATGCTAGGTTCCCAGCTGATGGATATTTGGGAATTAACCTGGAGGGAGTGTATTGTTGGGGCTGGGCTTATGGGCTTTATAGCCAGTTTCCCCATGCCAGTGTTTGGCACACCCTCCTGTTGCTTTGGTTCACCTTATGTTGGCCAGGGGGTGATGTCCACCCTTTGCTCATGCCATCATTTCCCCCTGCCATCATGTAGCTTCCCCTCGAGCCTGTAAGCCAAAATAAATCTCTTTTTCCCAGAAGCTGCTCTTGGTTGGGTGATTTCTAACAGCAATGCAAACCAGACTTCAACAGGTACTGATGTAAAGGTTGGTTGCATTATGCCCACACCCTGAGAATTTGAGCAAAATTAAATTCAAAAGTAATGGACTGGTTTGCTTAGCAGAAGATATAAAACAAAGAGATATAAAGGATGTACAGTTTATCACAGACAAAATTCAAGCCAGTGTAAAGTTCCTGGCACAAAGATTGGTTTTAAGTTACAGAAGCTACAATTGTTGATGACTACCAGTATGTGTGGGCCAGCTGCTTTGCACTGGGACAATAGAAAAAGATGCCTGAGGGCAAAATCTACCCATCCAAGGCTCAAATGAAAAAGGATACACACACACACACACACACACACATTTATGTAGGCAAGGAGGAAGCTTAAAAACAGATTTCTAAAGGTTTATGCTAAAATTCAAGGTCAAGGTTCATTCCCACCTGGATTTACAAATTTGACTATGCTGAACACCTGGTAATGGTTTTGGAAACATGAAAAATATGTGGAAGTGGGTCATGAAATGCACATGGTTCTAGGAGACAAAGACTACATGGGAAGCACAGTATAAATCCCTGTATTAGGCCATTGTATATTGCTGTGAAGATGGAATGTGGTTTACAATGTAGATCTCAAGGAATTTTTTTTGGATATACCAGAGTATGGACCAGCTTCCAGCTGGAGGGTGGAACTGAAATCCAGAGACTTTTGATACTGGTCATGGATATCAGACTGAAACCACAGATGTTTGACATTACTGGTTATTGATTTTTATACTGGTCCAGTCTCTCCATGTTATGCCTATTTGCAAAGGAAATGTTTATTCTGTGCCATTTTATGTTAGAAGTATATAACTTGTTATGATTTTATAAGATTCACAGTTAAGAGACAGTCTTAAACTTGGTAAAGCTTATAGGGACCTTTAAAATTAGACTGAATTAAATTTGCATTGTGAGATGGTCATGAGTCAATAGGGGCCCAGGGTGGTATATAGTAGTTTGAATGTGATAGCTTAAAAGTATGGCCCCATAAACATAAGTGCTTTACTTAAATTGAGCTTACAACTTAAGCCACTTATTGGGCAGATCCTAGATAAGGGGGTGTGTCACTGGTGGCAGATCTGAGTCCATCCCTAAGGTGTGTGGAGTGAAATTTGGAGCGCTGATTATGTTCCGTGGTGCTGGATCTGCTTGGAACTATGAAAGTAAGCTGGCTTTTTCCACTGTTGATGGTGTGTCCTTGGAATCTTCAAGCCTGAAATAAACAACCCTTTCTTTCCATATGCTGTTGTTGGTCAGGTGCAGCAATGAGAAGCTGATTACAACAATCTCTTACACCAGTCTAATGGAAACTTGGTACCAAATAATAATTCCTTTATTTAGGAATGACTCTTAAAGAAATTTAGTGAAAGTGATAAGCTGTGGTGTGTGTGTGTGTTACTGGGTTGGCCTCAGATATATGGAATATAGCTTTTTTTTCCCCCTAAGAAAAGACAACAATGGTAAGTCACAATGACAATGTCTAAAAACAAGTTTCCTCAACATTGAAAGTACATCTTGATCATATACACATATTTATTCATTGTTTCATTGCACCTTTAAATTTGGCTAAAAGTAAAACTTAAAGGGGGGGTGATTTGCCAATTTGCTGCTGAGTACTCAATTTTAACAACAAAGTAATACAGCATGAAAACCTGGTTATTCAACAGCACTTGGCTACACAGAGGACGGCTCAATGAACTCCTCTTGACTGGCTTGTCACAATGACTGACAGTTTCTAATATTGAGCTGTAAATAATATGGATATTTAATACTGCAGCATTTACATCAAATAGAAGCAGAGCACTATTGTTTATCAGCAATCTACTTCTGATGGCACGAATCTATATAGACATAATTACTGTTGAATGATGAGCTCTGATTTTCACATTATGGCATAAACAAATCTGTGGAATATTCACAATGTTTCATCTTGTGTGATTTGAAAAAACCTCATAAAGCCAAAATCTTGAGTATTTCCTTTGCTTTCCACTTGAATTTTGACTAAAATTTACCTTTTAGATCTGCTATGCCACTCATGAATTTTTTACAGTACCCATCTGTGCTTTGCAATCTCTATTCTCCATGGTTCCACATTGTTTTGGCTAACTAACAGGCCCATATGTTGCCTTAATGTATTTCTGCACAATGTTTGTGCTTTAAAAAAAAACCCGCAGGGAAAGACCACAGGTCTAAATAAGCTATAAAGAGCATCCACATACAGTTAGACTGTCTTTACTGAGTCCGAGGACATTAGGATTCTGCTGCGACAAGCAGCATTTGTCTTCATTTTGTCTGACTGTCCTCATGTGTTATTATTAGTGGCTGTCAGGCTGAGGCAGAAAAAAATAGCATCACTTGAGTAGAAGTTGAATGCATAAATGCAATACTACACATGGTGGTTGAGGGCGAGGAGAGGTTTGAAATGCTCAAATGAAAATACCAGGATGAAGAAATTTCAAAGTGAAAATCCATCCTTGGCAAAATTTGAAGAAAAAAAAAGTGACTTCCTTGTCTGTAAAACAACATGAAGGCTAATTATTGACAAAAGTTTAGCAGCCTCTGAATGTCTTTGAAGACCATCTTTTCAACATGTCAGTTTAGCTTTACTTGTAAGAAAACAAATATGGTGAAACATTTGTCTCTAGTCCGGTGATTCAGATAATGTTGACAAATACCTTGCTTTTTAAAGTTAAGCTTTCAATGTTCATAAAAAGCAGCTTGACATTATAATTTCCATTAAAACTCCTGAGTATGTTCTCCCAGTTGGGTGTCGGTCAGTCTCGCTGTAGCTACTTGTTTCAGAGTTCTCTGCTTTGAAGCCTCTCACGACTTCAGCAGCTAGTTCATTTCATCCCCCCTTTTTTAGCATTAACATAAGACAAAGCAGATTATTATAAGACCCAGAAATTGTTACACTCAGCTCCTTATCAGATAGTAGCATTTTAATTACCCAGAAAGTAGTTTCCCCCCTGAAAATACATTTATCTTTATCTTCTTATTTTCCTATCTGAAAAGATTATCTTTTCCTCTAGTGTCAGTCATGGTTACTAAACAAGAATCTATCATGAGCTCAAAATGCACATTTTACAAAAACAACTCCTATGTTTACAAGCAATAAGGACTTACCTTTTCCATTACAGCAGCTCATGAAGACACACATAAAAGTGCTTCTAGAGATCAAACTCCCTTGACTTTCTCACCCATCACTCACCAAAATCTATAAGGTTTTGAAATACAAAGCATGCCTTTCTATAATATATGTATAATTTTCAAGAATGGAATGAGAATACTGGTTGATGTTATACTAACATTTATAACTAAATAATGATGTTATTCTTTCTTACCTTGATCTCTTCTCTAGTGCTATTACAACCCACTCTGTCTCTGTAGCCATGTTAGCCTTAGTCTACCTTCAGGCCTAACATTTGTGATCCAGTCCTATTGACTTTCTTCTTGAAGACATTCTATTTTTTGATGTCAATTAGCAGATACTAGAGTTTCATCTTGATTTTCTATAATGTACAGTGAAGTACCTTACAATGTCAACCTTAATATAACACTATTAGGAATTTTTTTTGTGTATATGTGATTTGTCTTTCCATCTATGTTGTTAGTCCTTTGTGGGTAGTGAGATTTTATCTCTTTCTTTATAGTTCACAGTACCTGGCCCAGGGTAGACACTGGTAAAAATCACTGATAATAGATGGACAAAGGAGAGTTCATGCTGCAATAACTGATTTGCATACACTAGGACAGAGCCCTGGTAACATATTAAGAAACACAACCAAGAGCAGAGCTGTCTAAAGTGATAAATGGGACTCTGGATGGAAGATCAATGATCATGGAAATATTCAAATCAAAGTGTTTCAACTCCAAAAGTATTCTCCGTAAGCATCAATTCCATCTATAAATAAATTGAAATTTTAAAAGGAGGAAAAATAAATAGGGAAACAAGTTACAACTATATTAACATATTCTCTTAAAAGTTATCAACAGAGAAATATATTTTCATAGAAAGGAATGTAGGAGAGGGAAAGCAGAGTCTGTGGAACTGTTTTTAAAACAGTGTTTCACTGCTGCCTAAGAATAAACATTAGTTTATTTTCAGTGTCTCAGGAAATATCTCTGTGGAAATTCTCTAGCTTGGTTATTAAGACCCAGTAGACCACCAGTAGCTGACAAGTCTGATTCCCAAGTTGTCTATTTCCATTTTTTATGGCCAATTCTGGATTCTTACTATATCAGGTGCCCAGGTGGAAGCTATTCTGCTTTTGCTCCTTTTCCCTTTGTTTCCTTATAAACTCTCTGCTTCTCAGTCACTTCCCTGAGAGATCTCAATTACTTACAGGTTATGTGAGGTCCCAGCAGGAAGTATAGACTTCAGTGGAGAACATAAACTTTAAAGTTGTAGCCAAATATCAGGCTTTTGGATTTTTATGTGTGATTTCTTGATTTGATCTTGTAATATGTAATGACATATATCTTTACAAAATTTTAACTTTAGTAAACTGTGTGTGTGCTTTTGGAGAACATAAACTTTAAAGTTGTAGCCAAATATCAGGCTTTTGGATTTTTATGTGTGATTTCTTGATTTGATCTTGTAATATGTAATGACATATATCTTTACAAAATTTTAACTTTAGTAAACTGTGTGTGTTCATTTAACCAAAACTATTTTTAGGAAGGTAACCCTTCTGTGGAAAGATACAAGGAAGTCCTCTGACAATACAAATTTAAAATTATTTTGATCTTCAGCAAAAATATGTTCAGATAGAATTATAGTTATTCCTTAGTGCTTCCTTTTTTGTCTATTCCTCTTCACTTTATGCAAATTTCCACACTATTTTCTTTTTCAGAAAGGCGTGCATACTTGCCAGGCTGACTTATCACTTATATAGGTTGTCCTGAATAAGGTATATCATATTTTATATGACCACATCAATGATCTGGTGGCACATCAAGGGTAAAGTTAATGTCCAATGTGGTGACATAGTTCAAAAAACAAGAGTCTTATGCATTTATCCCTTGGGATAATTAGGAAGATTTAATAACATATCTCTAAAAATAATCTTCCTTTGAACAATTCAATATGATATTTTGTTTGGACCTCATAACTGTTTATTTTCCTCATAGAAAGTAGTCACACAGAGTCGAACAGCAAATTCACCATGAGCACACCCCATGCCATGTGAAATCAACACCACATGCTAAGAGATTAGGAAAACATTCATGTCTTATTATAATGCTATCACACAAGAGTTATACTTTAGAGCATATCCTTTCTTCTACAACATCTTTATCAGTAAGGGGACATTTTCTACTATAAAAGAGTTCCCAAGGGCTATTGATTCAAAACTCTAACTTTATAAATAAATTATGTTTTTAAGATTTTCTAGTGCTATCTGTTTAATATTTCTAGTGATCAGGGCTAATAACCCATACCATGAAGTAAGATAATAACAATTAATATATTAAAGTTTATTTATAAAATCTGCATCTGTCAGACTGAATAGGGTTCTGCTTAATGATAGCATCTTTGTGCAGACTTACATGCAAGTCTGAAATATGAACTTTTATCACCATTTCACTAATAAATATCATAGAAAACTAACAGCTATCTGGTAAAACAAAGCCATACAGCATAATTTCATTGCCAGCTAATTTTTTTTCTTCACAGAAACTCCATTTCTGTAATTGGAAACTATATTAAAACACCCAGAAATAAATGAAGTAGAAAGTAAAAAACAAAAAAAAAAATCAAGAAATATGCAAGTAAAAAAAAAAAGAAAGAAATATGCAAGTAGACACAAATACCAGCATCCATAAGTGAAAGGTAGAACTTGTAGGAAGAAACTATTGAATACACCTTTCAGCTTTTCTCATTTCTATACAATGAGAAACTTAATTGTTGTGATAGAATAAGAATGGAATGTATTGTTTCTGACAGAATTACTGTCATTTGCTTGGCAGGAAAATGAATATTTTAAATTTTATTTTTCTTGGATATTTGAAGAAGGCAAGCAAACAGAACAAATTGTATTCAATAGCACTGGACCAAAAGCTATCACCAGAAACATGAAACTCCATGTTTTAATTACTCAAAAATATATGTTTAATTATAAAAATAATTTATGCCTTCCTATGTTATATTTTACTTGATGTTCTTAAAAGAACTAAATATACGTAAGTAGAAAGCCCTTACTAGAAACATGTTATGAAAGTGGTGTTATCATTGAGGATTTTAATAAAATCCTGAAGCCAGATAAAATCTCAGTACATCCTCTACTATAAAAGACTAGAAGACAAATTATTCTTCCTCTTTAGATATCTAGGGAATAGAGTTCTTGTCTTTCTTCAATACTTTGTTCTTACCTTATTTTTATTATCAGGATTTATCTCTTATGTCCAGTCTAATTTTTGCATGCTAAAACTTAAAGCATCTTCTACAGGTTTCTATCTGTGAAGTGCAGCTGGTTTAGAAACACTTGTTGTGTGATGTGTATACAGAAATTGATTTAAAATATAGTAACCTCTCTCTGCCTCTTTCTCTCTCTCAAATAAATAAATAAATATATTTTTTAAAAACACAGTAAGATGTCTTTGAAGTATTCCTATATAGCCAGGAACAATGGCATTCTAAGATCTTTATAAAATTTGAGAGTTGAAAGAAACTTGGCTATTTTACAATCAAAGGAGCAATTAAATTTAACATTTCAATTCATGCATGTATTAGACTACAGATAGCAACATAAAGGATGAAGGAAACAAAATAAAACTTTTTGAAAGAAAATTTATACTGGAGAGAAACCCTACAAATGTGATGAATGTTGAGAACATTTCCTCCCTTACCAGGTCTTGTACATAAAGGAACTCCTGGGACAGAAATGCTACAAATGTAAGAAATGTGGCAACTCCTTTACCCAGTGTTCAGACATTAGAACACATCAGGAAATTCATGCTGAAGATAAACCAATCAAAATATTTTAATAGGAAACTCATCTTCTATTCACTGTCATAGAATTCATACCAGAAAGAAATGTTAAAAGTATCAAGAATATGAAAAACCTTTGACGAGAGAAATCATATGTAAATTTGGAAATAGTTTCATGTAAGTATATAGCTTAAATACCACAGATTCTGTAGGATAAGTATCTGTATATATGCAGTAAAGGTAGACAAGCATTTAATTGAACTTCAAATTTCGATAGCAGTAGAAAATTCATAGTAGAATGGACTTACACACTAACAACTACAGATATTATGCCAAGTCAGAGTATTATAAAGAACAAAATCACAGTTAGTGCTAATTACTTGCATATTTCAGTGCAACAAGATAGTGCTATTTTAGTAGACATAAATATATTCTTTGGAAGCATATTTGAATTACCAGTATTAGAGGTTTTTCAAGAATGATGGTCTCTAGGATTTCTATATAAGAGAAAAATATTGTCACTTCAATGCTTTTAATATGCATTTTGACTTAGACATATATGTATTTTAAAATGTTTTATACTGTAAGTTTATTTTTCTTAAATAAATCTGTTTTCTTTATGATTAATAAACAGTATTTATCAGGGAAAGTATCATTCAAATGACAAATTTGCAACAGCATTTCATAGGATGCAAAGGACGCATCCTCCTACAGTAAATAAAAGAATGGCCAGAATTGTAAGCAAGAAGAATCAAAACACTCTACTAACAGAATTTCTACAGGAAGAACCATGGTTACCTGGAATTTTAAACATGAAAAACCATAGCGAAGATAAGCATTTCATACAATCAATGTGATGTGGTGTTCTATATCTATAACTTGCTACAATGTGGTACATGTGATTTACATACAGGGTAATTTGCATATAGAATACTACTGGGAAAAGACTAGATCACATGCTTAAATAGTGTAGAATTAACAATATGAGAAACAGTTCTAGGAAGGTAAAGCAAAATTTGAAGTGGGCTTTGAAGAGGGTAAAACATGGATTTAAAGAAAATTAGAGAGGACAATGAATAAATCAAAGGTTGTCTCTGAGGCAAGCACATGGTTAAGCCAAAAGGCTAAAAAACAGTTCAGTCTAGAATTAGCAGGAAAGAAAAACAGGTTTTGTTCTTGTTAACTACCAAATGGAAATGACTTCTAAAACTATACCTTCCTCTTGTTCTTTGCTGGTACAGAATGAATAGATTTTTCAATAAGGTCAGTGTGAGTTCAAAAAAAAAAAAAAAAGGTGAATAAGTTGTGAATGAGAAAATTTCCTCATGAATGTAAAAATTATGTTCAAGCTCTAAGTGGGGCAGGTAGCAAGAAGCTGTACCTCTAAGTATAACTTTAAGACTGCATAAAGTGGGTGCCATATATACAACCTTAAGTATATTCTTATACATACATCTTGATTGTAAAGTAGATTTGTATGTAGATGTTGGGTTTTTTACCTCCTCAGCACAATTTAGGGCAATGGACTCATTCTTTTCTGATGCTATACAAACTCACCTGAGGGGGTAGTGTTCTAGCTGAGTGTGAAGTTTTTCAGTAACACTTGTCACCAATCAATAATTGATTCTCAAGAAGAAATTTAAAGACAGGCATTACACCATCTCACCAGTTGGCAAATGAACATGATACAAGCCTCAAATATTTCTTGGATATTAAGTGAAAACTGTGCCATGGGTAAAGACAGGTGGTGGGGGGGGGGGCGGGGATGAAGCATACTGCTGGGTATAGGAGTTAGAAGAATTTCTCATACTGATTGAATTCTACCTTATTTTTCCCCTTTAAGCCAAAGCCATTCATGGTATAATTGAATGGACCTCCTAAATGAGGCCCCTTCACTGAGGTATCACAGAAATCATTGATGATTTAATGTCATAGTGAACATACAAAAATAAAAAATAATAGATTGAAAAAAATGTCTCTTTTCACCAGTGTAACTTTTGGTTCTTCTTGTTCATTCAGAGTCACTGAAGAGCAAATGTTCCCTGCTGGTTGGACTGACTGGTAGGAGGCAGGAGCATCTTATATCCAAGTTCACTACTTCCCATCTGCCTGCAGTGGTGTCCGCTCAGCTATCCCTTTTATTTGAAAGCATAAGTAGAATGCCTGGGCTTCTAACTAAGAAAACCATCTGCTTCACTCAGAGATGAAGGAAAGAGGAATAAGCACCAAAAGAATATGGCTGACTTTTTTTTATGGCCTGATATGAAAAGAAAATGAACCAGGAAATATAGTTGCATTTTAACAGCAAAAATGGGGACATGGCTGGGATGTGGGAACTTTATTCCAGAGCTCCACCTAGAAAGATTTTTTTTTTAAATATATAAAACCCTAAAGATCCTAGTGATTAGGACAATCAAGTAGCCCAGGGCAGAATTTAGATCAGGCAGAAGGACATTTTGCATTCTACCCGTTTGTATCTTTTCAGGCAGATATACAAAGTAGTATTTTTTTTAAAGATATCTTTCCATATAAACTATCCTTCACCTTAGTCAAGCTGTTTGTGTGGCTTCCAGTCCTGACACAAAGATTTCTGTTGCATGGCACTGCCTGCGCACACCAGCTTTCCTGATGTGGCTGGCTCTGATGGATTTTCCAGAAGTTACTTCCCTATCCTCAGCCTAGCATGCTCAGAGATGAGATGCCAAAGGGCTCACTCTGGGCCTTTACATTCCAAAGCAGAAAAACCAATATCTAACTCCAAAAGATAGATCTAAGGATGCCGGAGTTCCTAAATTCTCCCAATGACTATGTAAAAAAGCTGTTGGGGGCTGGAGGGATGGCTTAGTGGTTAAGCGCTTGCCTGTGAAGCCTAAGGACCCCAGTTTGAGGTTCGGTTCCCCAGGTCCCACGTTAGCCAGATGCACAAGGGGGCGCTCGCGTTCGTTTGCAGAGGCTGGAAGCTCTGGCGCGCCCATTCTCTCTCTCTCCCTCTATCCGTCTTTCTCTCTATGTCTGTCGCTCTCAAATAAATAAATAAATAATTTTTTAAAAAAAGCTGTTGGATGGGAGAGTCACACAGCAGACACAAGTGGGGCTATGCCCTCATGTGGCTTCCAGAAACCTATGGCTCAGAAAAGGATAAAAAATGACATCTATATAAGATGCAATTATTTTAAATGCCTTGAATTTTTCTATGAAAATAAAGGAGGGATAAAAATTCATATCTGTGTGTAGCAGCAACAAAGACAACATTATTCTAACATATGAGAGAGAAAAAAGTGACTCAGTAAGTAAAATTATTCTACTGAGGCAGTGCAATTGAGATGTAGGCTTGGGACAAATGAGCAAGTGATATCACCAAGCAAATCTAACAAAGATCTTATTAAATATTTTCACCCATATTTTCTGACATAAAGAGTGCCTTTGTTTCAATCCTTTATACTTAAAAGAAAAATCTCTCCTCAATCTCGTGACTAAAATATTTCAATAATAACATAGCATTAGATAGCAGATTCCTTGAAAAAAAGACTACATTTTCTGTGTTCTAACTGTTAGCACAGGTTTAACATGTAGTACCTTTGGATAAATATTTATTTAATGAACATTGAAGATTTCATGGTTTATAAGCTACACTAAAAATACTATATGATATATTGCCTACAACTCTATGATACAGATTTATTAGGCTTATTCTACAGGCAAGAAAGCATAATCAAGCAGATTATTTCTTCTAAAAGCACACAATAAAAGAGGAGCAGAAGAGTTACTGGAACTTTCATTATACCTCTTATTCTTTCAAGAATTGCTTATTATTTTTTAAATTTATGTGTGTGTGTGTGTGTGTGTGTGTGTGTGTGTGTGTGTGTCTACAGCAGGTTCTCTTGCCACTGTAAACAAATACCCATCTAACTCTATGATGCAGCTGGGAACCAGGCCAGCAGGCTTTGCAAAAAGCACCTTTAACCACTTGAACCATCTCTCCAGCCCCAACACTGGTTATTTAAAATGGCACATAATTTTGGAACATATTTGATAATATATATCAATAGCAAGCATCTTAAAAAATCATTTGCAAAATTCCTTAGAATCTGTTCAAGAAGATCATTGTTGATGTGGGATAAAAAAAAAATCTATATAGCCAATATATACAACTTGATGTCACATATTTTGTCAAAAATGTGATTAAACTTTAAAATAAGAAGCATTTAGGTAAATAAATTAGAGCATATAGATTTTACTGAATTTATATAGCTGACAAACCAATTCTGGAGTCAATTTTAGGTGAAAAAATTCAAAGCTGTGCTTCTACTATGAGAAGTCTTGAGGCACCATGTTGTTTAGCTTTACCGTGTACACTGAATTGTATATCTCTCAATATATCTACACACATATACTGACAGACAGATATCTATATCTAACATGGGAAATAAGGCACAGATAACAGCCCTACAAAAGGGCTTGTCATCAACCTTCTAGGACACAAGTGAAAGCCAGCCAGTGTAGGAATGCGGAATGGAGAACGTCCACTGTGAGACAGAATGACCAGGGAAAGTTGTTTTAGGAACAGATCTATGCTGAGTTTGAAAGAATGATTACAATTTTTGTGGGTTTGATCTAAGTGGTTGTAGATAGTTGGAAAAATATTTCAAGCAGAGAAAATATAGCAGGAGCTAAGGCAAAGAGGAGAGAGGAAGCGATGCATTTCAAAATATGCTGTGACCAAGATGAAAGAGCTGGTCTGGGATGTAGAGATATTGTAATGAGCAAAGAACTATAGTGTTACTACCCATTAGCTACATTAGCATTTTGAGCTGGTAAAAGTACTTTGGCTCTAGTAAACACTGCTCCATGTAATGTAGGATATTCTCAGCATCTGGTCAATGCCAGGTGAAATTCTCCAGTCACAGTCAGCAAAATGCTTCCATACAATTCCAAATATCTCCTCCTGGGCAAAATGCCCCCTATAGCTACATTTGAAAAACTCTGAGTTAGAACCTCAATTGGAAACTTGGTTTCAGTCAAAATGTGACCTCCATTCAAGATGCACTATTAATCTAGAATTCTGAGGTCTGAAATAGGCTTGCAATACTGAAATCACATGAGATCCAGGATACTGGCTTGAGCAAAAATGCTAATTCAGAACCAATAGGTAGGTGTGGGCCTATCTTTGTGATGACCTTACAGAAGGACACTGGATACCTGTAAAGAAGTCTGGAGAGAAATGAGAAACAACAAAAAGTTTGTTTTCTAGGCCAAGGGACTGAATGAAAATAGCATGAGTGTTCTGGCTATTCATCTCAGGACTGTGAAGTGGATGGTTATGTCAGCCAGCAGCTAAAGGCAGGAAGGCAGAGAGGACAATTTAGGGGTAAGGAAGCAATCATTTCAGTGTGAGGAGAAAGATCCTGAAATTCTATGGCAGATATGGAAAGGACAGATGAATAGTGTGAAAATCGAAGAGTACAGTCAAAAGCTTAATTTAGCTAAATGCACTGCACTCAGTCTAAGCCTTTGGAAGTTTTAACGGTCATTACATTTAACTATGGCAGAAACTGTGTGAACATAGTCACATTTGGTAAATTTTAGTACCACAGAAATACTGTCAAGTCTTTTATTTATTATTTTAATTCCTTAGACTTATGCAGCTTCATGACAACAAACCAGAAAAGGATTAATGAAATAAGTTTATAAATATTTATAAATTGATTTTATTTATACAGCAATTTTGAAAAAAAAATACCAACTCAACTTGGAACTGCCAATATTAGAGCTACAAAGAGGACAATAAAATACCTCATTCATTCATTTATTTATGATTTGATACATTCCTCAATTCAATTAACATATCAGCTTCTTGAAAACTACCCAATATATATATCAGTGATATCCCTTCTCTCTCTCTCTCCCTAGACATCCCCTGTTAGTTTCTTGCTCTGCTGAGCTTTAGAGACAAGTCCTTAGGACAGTGAACAATGAAATTCCATATTCTAATAGTCTCCATGTTTAGCTCCTTCTATTCTATTTAGTTGGGGTAAAACTTAATAGCTCAGGGTCCAATTGTTCTGGAATCATAGTTAATAAATGAATTTCACTGATCTTTCTATACTGTCTATCCACTTTCAAATTAAGCTGATGACCTGACTAAACCCTGCTTTCCCACATTTCAAAATACACAGGTGAAACTGCTTATATGTGTATTTTAAAATTATTAAGTTAGTTCTTTGCTAAATGCTCAGAAATTACAGTGATATTTGTAATTGTCATTTTTAAAAGGCTAATACTACAATTAATTACTTTTATTTTTTTTTTCATTTTTTCCACTGATGATAGGGCAGGTCTACCATCAAAGAAAAAAGAAAAGCAATTATCCTTCTTGGAGAATTCCTAGTACAAACAATAAAATTTCTGTCCATGTTGGTGATCCAACATGATGATCACTATGTTGGTGATTGGCTGCTATTCTTCTGTCCCATCTCAGAATCTATGCACAAAGCATCTTGATCACAAATTCATAAGCTGCCACACCTTTTTAAAGAATATAGTCTTCTGGAACTTTGAGTATGGACCCTACTCCTGAAATGATTCTGTAGATAAAATAATCCGATATTTAACTGAAATGCATCAACATTAAAATGATTTGATCAGTAAGAAAACTTAGACACCTGTCAATATCCTGTAGTGCCAATTCTTTGGCAATTATGTCAAAAACAGAAAGGTATATATCAGAAAATAACTGATAGTCACTTTTTCTCACTAAAGGTATTCCATAGATTTTACTTTCCTTCTAATAACTTTTTAATAGAAATTACCAAAAGTTTTGTGATGGCATCAGGATCAGTACCACACTTGATCACATGATATTCCCTCTACCTGAACCCCTGCCTTTCCAAATTAAAGAGTTACTCACATCCTTAGCATCTTTGCATCTTTGTTTTTGGTGTCTTCATTCACAAAAGACAAAAACAGCATTTCCTGTGGTACAGTGCCCAGAAAACTGGCTCCCCCTAAGCACTGTTATTATCAGCAACAAGAACATGAGTTCATAATCAAAAGAAACAGGACCAGATCCCTGTTCTGGTTTAATAAGATAATTGAAAATTACCTCATGCAAGGTGTTCAATGACCAATAAATGTTTGGATGGTGGCCAATGGCCTCTGGATACACAGGCATTTGATTATGAAAGGATGTTTGGCTGTTTCCCAAAAGGATAGAAGAAAAGGGCAAAGCTATCCCCACCCATTTCCCCTCTGATGGCATGAGGGAGGGCTAGCATGAGTTAGGACAAGGTTGAATCAGGGACAGTCTGTGACCACTTGGCCAGTGATGAGACAGCCTACATGGGATGTTTTGCCAAAATGCCTTATTCCAGGGCAAACTGCTTGGAAAGGACCCAACTCCCAGTAGGAAGAATTAAAAGTAGAGCTGTGAAGACAGAGTGTAAACTCAGTAACAACACCATGTCTAATATTTTGATTTAATAAAGGCGCATGCTAGGGATGAAGTACTTGGGCATTGGAGGAAGGAATGCTCCCATGCAGTTCCTTGCCTGAAAGAAGTCATGGATATTTGTGACATTTTCAATTATCAATTTTCTTTCAAGCCCGTGTTAAGAATTGTGTTACATTGTGATTAGTAAAGATAGTTATAAGTGTATAGTGTATAGGAACTGCCATGCTTGAATTTCATATTTCCTGTATCTATACATAATTAAGGAAGCAATGTTAAACAATTCATTTATTTTGCTGAATCCTAATGTTTCTCTTTTCAAATTTTATTTTTTTTCATTTTAGTCATTTAAAGAAAGAACTGTTGGAGGATGTAAAACATCTCATTGATCTATCTATGCTATATGTATTTCCTGAATATATCCTATACCCCCAAAAGTGGTACAGTGTTCATGGCTGGGGCATTGAGCTAACTTCATCCCACACCTTCTCTGGTTATTTGTCCTAATATATCCATTTCAAGTAAAATCTGAAAGAAGGAAATTTAAGGGAAATGGAAAGTAGAAAAAATAAATACACTCAAATTCAAAGACTAGAGTAAGCAGTAATAGATCATTTTGTAGTTTATGAAAAGACTGATGGTTTGGAAACAAGCTGGTCTCTGTTCCTATTAAAAATCATATATCACTGCTAATATTTTTATTTTAAAATGTCAAGTCACACCAGCATGGTGGTGCATGACTTTAATCCCAGCACTCGAGAGGCAGAGGTGGGAGGCTCTTGATGATTTCAAGGCTACCCTGAGACTCTACATAGTGCATTCCAGGTAAGCCTGGGCTACCTCCAAACACCAGAATGAATAAATAAATTAATTAATTAAATAATAAATCAATAAATGCATCTAAATAAGCATTTGAAGAGATTTATTGTAAAAGCACAGTAGAAAGAAGGAAATGACATACAAAGTTCCGCAGTTATGATAAGCTTTGTTTCTAAGCAGCTTTGTAAGAAGTATTCCACAACCTAGAGGCCAGGAAGTAGTTCCCATAGAACTGGACAGAACACCTTCAATAACAATGTTCCCCCGAGTCTGTTGCAGACTCCAAACTATGCTGGAACTGTAAAAGGTGCCCTGGTCATTAAGCTGGGACACAGTGTTACAGTGGCAGGGCAAAAAGAACCAGACATCGAACTTCTAGGAGAAGAAATGGAGCTGTTAGTGACCACAGATGCTGTGTAAGTTTTGAGCTGAGTTTACAGGGAATGAAGCTGTACTTCCACTTACATTCTTAATCTTCTGAGCCTCAGCAGGGGTTGAAACAGTTCCTTATGAAAGAACAGGGCAATTATTAGGCCCTTTGAACTGTACTGTGTAGGGCAATTCCAGGGGGATCATGTGTTTATAGGCAAATTAGTGGCTTCAATGGTTTACTGTTAAGCTAACAAGTCATTAGAAAAGTCTGCTCTTCCAAGCAGACTCTCTGAAGGTATTCATGCATTTTGAATCTAGGTTAGAGGAAGGCAGTCCGGGGCTGAAAGCAGGGCCCGGCTCTTCCTTGTTATACTGGTCCAAATGTGAAAGTAGAGTATGAGCATTGGAACAGCTCTGCAGGCTTCATGCTGCGGTACTGATCTGATGAGCCTTATTTCAATTTTTGGTCAACACATAATAATCACACATATTTAGAGGGACAATCTGATGTTTTGATACATTTATATTGTACAATGATTAAATCAATAACTGTCACATCTACCACTTGAAACATCTGCTGTATATCTCTAGCAAGAATATTCCAAATCTTCCCTTGCCTCTATTTGAAACACACAATGCACTATTATTATTGATAGTCACCCTAATGGGCCTATCAGAAAGTCTTAGTCCTTTCTAAGTGTACATTGCACTTGTTGACAAATACTTTTCTGTCCTCCTTTCCATGTTCTCCCTGACTTCTGGTGGTAACCACTATTCTACTCTCAGTTTCCATAAAATTACCATGTTTAGATTCCAAATATTGTGGTTGTTTTTTGTGTTGGGCTTATTTCACTTGACATACTGTTCTTCAGGCTCATCTACATTGTTGCAAATGACAAGATTTCATCTTTTTCACAACTCAACAATACTTAATTGTTAAAATGCAATTTTGAATAAAATGACTTTACTAACTAACAGATCTGAGTAACTGAAGAGACACCCTTGGACTTATATTGAATTGGCTCAGAATTACTTTTCTTTCTGGGGGTTTTCTGTCAGAAGCATGAGGCATATAAAAACCACAGAGGTGAGTCTAAGTCACAGACATTGATGTCAGGATTCCCTGTGGCCAACACTTCCTGGCACAGGCAACAGCAGACAACTAAGAAAATTCGTTCTTGCTCCTGACAGTCTCTGCTCTGCTGCTTACTTACTCTTTCCCTCCATCTCTAAGGGAGTTTTGAATACAGGGGCACAAAAATAGTTTCTAACAAATTCTAAGACAAGGCAAAACACCCCTCAAATAATTAAGACTTGTCTAAAAGTTGAAGTTAGTATAACATGTTACCTCTTGTCTCATAGGAGTCTCCTGTAGCAAAGATCTGACCTGGTGAAACTAGTGAACAGAGAATCTGACTGCCTCAGGGAGTCACTCCTGTTCATTTGCTTTATATTTACCATTTACATTCCCCATCATATAGATTAAATGCTTCTGAATTATCCATTTGTTAACTCTGTCTGAGGACAGAAGGAAGAAAATGTCTTTTATAAACTATCCTTTCTCTGTCCTGCAGAAGGTCCAGTTTCAGCTTGCAGTTCATTCAGAATGGCTACATCTGGCCTAAAGAGATTGAAAACATCTCTCCCATGCCATAGGTTGCTGGGGATGGGAGTGAAGAAACATACAGCTCTGAGAGAACACTAGCCTAGATCATCCAGGTAACTGTGACAGAGAGCTGCAACAGCATGCAGTCATTCCCATAAGTGTAATAAAGCCAGCAGTCAACATTGTAGAGCCTACCTGAAGTTGGGCTTTCTGTGGAAATTGCTGATCAAGACCAAGGCCTTGAGTTGATGCAAAAGCAAAGAGTATGGATTTTCTATGCTTAGGGGACAGGCCTCAGGAAAGACACAGACATCACAGTACAGACGCCAAAGAACAAGAGCAACTGGGAGAGAGCAGGACACGAAGAGCTACCTCTCACAGAGGACTGGGTATTAGAACTGCTGAATACATTATAGGTCTCCTTTGTCAGTTGACATGGAGTAAATTATATACAGCTCACATTCCAGTGGGTAAAGTTTGCCATTCTCCATTAACTCACATGTTCTTTCCACTGCATAGTCTTTTTAAGCATTGTTAGGTGTAGATATTTCTGAGGCTCAGAAAATGATAACTTAAACTGAAGGTTTCAGAAACAAAGTTTCTTTCTGATCTTCTCCAGCTTGCCTACATCCTACTCTTCCCAGAGGCAGACCATAACATCTAGAATTCTTTCTCCCACAAGGTGGGCAAAAAGCAAAACAAAATCCAGAATTTCCCCATCTCAAAAGTTAGCCATAAAAAAATAAAATCACTCTCATCTTCCCTTTGCCTCTTTGAGGAACATGGCCATAGACATACTAAGACCTTCATTGAGGGTGTGGAGAAAGACATGTTAAGAGGGAAGCCAAAAGAATCTGAGCCAACTGATCACTGGGTTCCCCCACCTCAGTCTATAAGCATTAGGTTGTATCCTTTTGTGCCTAATCAGGTTTCTTTATGGTTGTTCATGATTTATTGACCTGCCTATGAACACTGACAGATCACTTTGGATACATGGGACTTCAGTGTAAAGGCTTTCATGTCATATAAAGCTATGATCAAATAAGTTTATCATGCTTGCCTCCTATTAAGCTATCTTGTGTTATATAGATTTGGGGCATAACTCTTGATCATGAGCAAGAAAGAGAGCACCCTGTTTTCTGTCCCCACAATATCTAGGCTATACGGCCCCTGATGAATATTCAAGAATAATGGCCAAAGGAATAACACCAGGTCATTATTTTGAAAGGGAGGACTCTCTCTGAGCAAGTAAATATATATTATGAACTAACTTAATAGCAGTTAAACATACGTAAGCAATTTTGAAATAGTAAAACAGACTTTAACTTGAAGATCTAATGAGAAAACAGAAGAAAAATATTAATGGAATTATTTCTGTAAATCAGTAAATCCTAGTATGTTTAATATCCTATTTCATGAAACTACCAGAAGCCCCTTCCATAAACTAAGGAAGTGAGCAGTGGCTCAACACTAAAATGTTTGCCCTTTCAGTGTCTTGAGAGAATTAGAGTTCCTACAGCATAGAGTTCCTCAAGAAGGCACAGATACTCCTGTGAAGGACATGATTTCAGCACATAGTCTGAAGAATCATCTATTATTTTGACTTGGAAGCAGCCAATCACAGTTTTTTTCAGCCAGACATGGAGAGTGTCCTTACTATTAACCTTGGTCCCTGAGCCTCTTCTCTGCAGCTCCATAATGGGACATTGTGCCACATCATTACTGCTGCTTTATAGTATTTTCTTTATGACACTTGAGTGTGGTTGCACTTTCTCTTCATAAATATTCGTGGTTTCTGCTTAATTAAATTGGTGAGCAGGAGGACACAGCAGTGTCAGCTGTTAAGTTATAGTTCTCACTGTTTAGAGAAGTCAAACTGCTTGGGATAAAAAAAAAATACTATCAGAGTGACCATCTGGATGCTCACCAACATTACCCACAGACCACAATAACAGTTTAATCCTGAGGGTTTTCTTTTAGGTTAAACTGGAGGAGGTGAGGTGCAATCAAGAGAGGGAGTGGGCAGAGAAGATAAAATTCAGAAAGATGAAAAGGGTGCCAGTGTCCATTTATGACCTCATAATTTTACTGAGTCATTTCATGAAGAAATTGAATGCAAACCCCATATAATTCCATTCAAATGACCAAGCCCACATGTAAACTATGTGGCTTTTTGTAAGCTGCATGACTTACGCTGGCTATTTACCATGTTATCAGTGATGGAATAATAGAAGCAGGTGTTCCCGCTGGTCAAGTGGAATACACTCACTACACATTTTATAAATCTATCAGACCACTGGATCAGTGTTGTTTATTGTACCACTGCAGTTTTCTTAGGCCTAAGTTATGATAAAACAAATCACAAGCCTCCTGTTAAGCATCAAAGACTGAGGGTCACATTGCTTGTGCTCTTCTTTTTAAAATGCTTAGTTACAAAAACAAACAAATAAGCATCCTATTGTCTTTGGAGAACTGCCTTTCCATTAATTTGAAATGAAAAGAAATCTCACAATTTTCCTGTGAGCAAACAAATTTTCCATATTCTAGTTCATTTCATTATTTTCTCTATTTTGAAGCTTTGTAGATTTGGAAATCATATTTTTAAACAAATAAGAACTGCAATTGTGGGAAAATAGCATGGCTAATAAAAGTGAACATTTTGTCTGGTGACTTGTGAGTGCTCACAGACCTCTTCTAGGGTTTCTCTTTGATCCAGGGATTCATAAGTCCCAGAAGGTGCTGGCTCTCAGCGTATACTATAAATGTGCTCCTGAAAAGGGCATGGGAGCCACTATGTCCCAGCTCTATTCCACACATGGAGATCTGGGGATGCTTTCTTTATTATTTGCTGGAACTTGATCAGCCATTGAGCTGATGAAAAGATATCAGTACTCAGTAGTACTTATCAAAAAAAAAAAAAAAAAAAAAAAAAGAGTCTGGCCATGCTGGTGCACGCCTTTAATCCTAGCCCTCAGGAAGCAGAAGTAGGAGGACTGCCATGAGTTCGAGGCCACCCTGAAACTACATAGTTAATTCCAGGTCAGCCTGGACCAAAGTGAGACCCTACATTGAAAAACAAAAAAAAAAATAAAATGAATAAAAAGAAAATAGAGCTTCGTAGTAACAGCTCGAGGGGCTCTAAGTCAGAACCTAAGGCCTCTAGAGACCACACTCAGAAGGCACACAATACACTCCCACTAAGAGAATGCAAGACAGATAGGCGTATGAAGAATATGGTGATGAGAGTTGCAGAGAACAGGCTTTCCCCCACGGACAGTGGAACTGGTAGAGGCCATTTCAGGGCCATTTTACTGGTTCTCAAGCGTGCTCCATGTGTGAGCTGAAAGTTCAGGGAAGCACTGGAGCTGTACAGCACAGACACTTATTGAGGCCAGCAGGAGAGACTCATGGCCTGCCTGCTAAACCCAGAGCCAGTTTAGGGGAAGGTAAAGGTCTCAGGATAGTTTTCACACTTCTCAGCACATCCCAGTTAGATAATCACCTAAAAGGAAGGTTCGAGATCCAAGTATTAGTGCTCTCCAACATATTTTTCAGTACTCACAGTAATTCAAGTCCCAGTTTGATTCTGAGGAGTTAGATGAAAAGTATTTACCCTTCATAATTTAAATGGGAATTTTAAAAATCTTTTTTATTTTTTTTCAAGGTAAGGTCTCATTCTGGTCCAGGCTGACCTGTAATTAACTATGCAGTCTCAGAGTGGCCTCAAACTCACTCCAATACCCCTACCTCTGCCTCCTAAGTGTTGGGATTAAAGGCATGTGTCACCATGCCCAGCTTAAATGGGATTTTTTTTTCTTTTTTTTTTTTTTGGTTTTTCGAGGTAGAGTCTCACTCTAGCCCAGGCTGACCTGAAACTCACTATGTAGTCTCAGGGTGGCCTCGAACTCACGGCGATCTACCTACCTCTGCCTCCCGAGTGCTGGGATTAAAGGCGTGCGCCACCACGCCCGGCTTTAAATGGGATTTTTAAGATTAATTTTAAAAATGCTCATGAAGAGCTTGGGGTACACAAGATGGCACCCAGACGTGCACATGTTAGATTTGAAAAGCATAGCACACCACAGGAAGGCAAAGGTTAGCACTCTATGTGACATGCTCAGACACTCAAAGGGACTTTGACTAGGACACTGGTCTACTGACAATGGGTAGACATGGCATTTCCAGATGACTAGCTGTTTATATGGATATACTTTGTTTCTTTTGTGGATTCTCCAAAACCACATGAAATTACAGGTCATTTCTTTCTAACTTAAAAACACCTTTCTTTCTTTCTTTCTTTCTTTCTTTCTTTCTTTCTTTCTTTCTTTCTTCCTTCCTTCCTTCCTTCCTTCCTTCCTTCCTTCCTTCCTTCCTTCCTTTCTTTCTTTCTTTCTTTCTTTCTTTCTTTCTTTCTTTCTTTCTTTTTATCTAACTTAAAAAAAGCATGACTTTTAACTGAAAAGAGTCAATTCACATGTCAGTGCCACCCTTGGGGATCTCTCTGCTCTTCAGTGAACTGTGTAGTGTAATGGTAATTCACTAAATAGGTATATCTTATAGTAATCAATATTCACTGAGTACTCAGTTGTGCTCTGGATGTGTCATCTTATTTAACCTTTGGAATAAACCTTTTAAATGAGTCCTATTCTATTTTCAGTTTGTGGTGAGGAAAGGAACATGCTCAACCACATGTAGCTGAGCTGGTGCCACATTAGAATGTACTCCAGAGTCCACAATGGCAGTATTTTGACACACCTTACTAAAGTGCTTCATATGACACTGAAAAATAGAAAAGGAACAGTATTTATAACTTCCCAAATTAACACTTCCCTACACATTACTACAAAGTCGGGTTTTCTTGAAATAAGGTGGCTATGGCTAAATACAGTACCCTGAAGCACTATTGACAGTCACTGAAATCTGAGGTTTATTGGAATGTGACTCTGTGCAGGTAACTATCCACTCAAGGTGAGAAAGTAAAGTTCTCATCCAAAACTGCCATTGGGGGCTGGAGAGATGGCTTAGTGGTTAAGCACTTGCCTGTAAAGCCTAAAGACCCCGGTTTGAGGCTCCATTCCCCAGGACCCACGTTAGCCAGATGCACAAGGGGGCACATGTGTCTGGAGTTTGTTGGCAGTGGCTAGAAGCCCTGATGCGCCCATTCTCTCTCTCTCTCTCTCTCTCTCTCTCAATCTCTCTCTCTCTCTCTGTTGCTCTCAAATAAATAAAAATAAAAACAAACAAACAAACAAAACTGTCATTCATGGCCTTTGACTGTCAATGCTTGAAGATGGACATCCAATTTTCTGACTTGCCAGCTTTCCACAATTAAACTAACAAATATTGCAAGGTAAAACATAGGCCTGTTTTTCATAAGGCTCTGAAGAGAAAAATGATTTCTAAAAGGCAATTTTCTAAAATCTTGAAAAGAGCCTCAGTCTGCTAACCCACAATCACACTACAAAAGACCCGTGATAACTTCGCACTCTGCAGTCCCTCTTGTCAGTGGTGTCTCAGAAGGCTGTTTCTTTTGTGGAACCACTCTCAAACAAACAGAAAATTATCATCAAAGGAGAAATGCTTGTCAGCCGATATCTACCTCAGGTCAATGTGGATGACATTCTAGATAGATATGCTTCATGTGTCAGTGACTTTGATTGAAACACATACCATAATGATACCCCATCACCAATATTATGAGTCATCTCATCTCATTGAATTGAATGGAAATCCAAATGAATGGAAATCACTGAATGTGTATTATCCAGGACAGGCCAAACCTCAGAGTTGAACTGGCCTCTAGGTGAACACAGATGTTGTTTAATCTACATTCTGGCCTACATTCTACCTAGAGCCATTTATATTTGTGTTAATTAGGTCCATTAATTTATCTGGCAGAATAATTCAGAGCAAGACTATACCTCTAATTTTCTAACCAATCACTAGTTTTAGCCTTCAGTTAATGCTGTGAGAATTTAGATTTCAAAAAGCACAAATAGTACCAGAAAAATTTTTATTCTTTCTCTCCATGGCCTAACAAGTTAGAACATGACTTGCATTTTCCATGGGGCTAAGGTGTGAGCAGCTTTTCCACACATGCAGGTGAACACTTGTAATTATGTCCCTTGAGCTATTTTCTTTGCTTGGGATTTGAATGTTATTTCTGGAGTTTCTTAATACTTGGATTTGAGCATTTCATTAATTTTTTTCAATTATGACTATGTATGATGAATTTACAAAATCACTTAGTCTTGAGTTTTTAATTAAATTTTCATTGACATATAACAATTTTAGATATTTATGAAGCACAGTGTGGTATTTCAATCCAAGCATACAATATTGAAGGATTAGATCAGGATAACTGGTATCCATCAACTCAAACATTTATAATTTCTTTGTGTTAGAAAATTCACAATCCTCTCCATTAAACATTTAAAAATATACAATTAATTTTCACCCACAATAACCCTGCTATGCTATGGAACATCAGAAAGTCTTCCTCCTACCTGACTTCTCTCCTGAATCTGTAAACCATCTCTCCCCATCCCACCACTCCATCCTTTCAAGCTCCAGGTATCCACTATTCTTCTCTTTGTATGGAAACAACTTTCAGCTTGTTTCTCTTTTTATGCCTAGTTCATTTTCCTTAACATATTATTCTTTAGAGGTAACTTGAAAATTCTTTAAAAATGTTCAGAGAAGACTGGCTGGAGAGATTGCTCAGTGGTTGAGGTGCTTGCCTGCAAAGCCTAATGACTTGGGTTCAATCCACATAAGGCCTTAGAAGCACAATGTAGTGCATGTATCTGGAGTTTGTATGTAGTGGCTATAGGTCCTAGAGTGCCCATTCTCTCTTTATGTTTGTTTGCAAATAAGTAAGTAAATAAAATATTTTTAAAAGATAAGAGAAATAACAAGTAAGAAATCTACCATCAATACTAAATTCTTTCTTTGCCTCAAAGTTTTCTTAAATAACCAATGCTATTATTTGGAGTAGAAAAAAAAAAAAGTAAAATACCAGCGTACATATATAGTGCATTGATTCTACCTGCTAGGGTGTTTTCACTTTTTTTTATGTTTTTTTGTTTGTTTGTTTTTCGAGGTAGGGTCTCACTCTAGTTCAGGCTGACCTGGAATTCACTCTGTAGTCTCAGGGTGCCCTCGAACTCTTGGTGATCCTCCTACCTCTGCCTCCTGAGTGCTGGAATTAAAGGTATGCACCAGTGTTTTTATTTTCAACACTTTAGCAATCAGTCTATTTCTTTTTTTATTTGAGGAAACTGAGATACAGAAATTTGAAGCAATTGATCAAGATCACATAGCAAATTAACAATGGAGCCTGAAATTTAAAAAAAATTCATGGTATCAGAGCACTTGTAACTGTCTTTGAAAATAAATGTCGATTAAACACTAAGAAGTCTTCTTAACCTAAAGAGAGTGAGTTAAGAATCATCACCAATAGAAATAATCAGTTATGAAGTAAAAGGATTAGTTTGTTACTAAGTGACAAATAATAAAAGCCCTAAACACGACCTATAGCAGATCAAGGATTCAGGGGAAGATTTCAGAAACAGCTCAGCAAGTTCATTATTTCCTTGATGACATCTGTTTTCTGGCAACTTGAGGTGGTGGCCCAGACACCAGAGAGGAGACATCTACAGAACCCCTGTACTTTCAGAGAAAGTAAGTGCTGAACAAGTCTGTTTGAAACATGTCTCTTTGAAAGTTTAATGGAAGCTTTTTCCTCATTCTCCTTGTTGCTCTTTAGAAAACAGGCTGCATCCTTTCAGGGACGACTGCCTTACCTTGTTCTCCTGGAAGAGGCAGGCGCTCCATGCTCCCAAAGAAAAAAAAAAAAAAAGATCACTTTGATCATGCTGCCTGCAATGTCAGGCTTCATGAACAATACACTTATTTTAAAAGTTCATCCTCACCAAAGAAAGCCAAGGACATGGGACAGTTAGGAGGCAAGTTACCTGTTAGACATGTTAGAATGTTGTTCCTGAAAATGAAATCTTTCAGAGGTGACCCAGTAGTGTTATTTTGAAAGGTACCATTATCCTCAACCAATAAAGCACAGGATGGTATGTCCTTTGGCTGCATAATAATAGTCCATTTCCAGTTATATGTCAAGACAGTTGCAATGCCTAATTGTTCTAGTAAATAAATGGCCTAACGATTGGGAGCTAATTGTCACAGTGGGACAACATGAAAGACTTGCAATCATAGCCTTTACTGTCACAATTAATTTTCATATTGTTGTAAAATATAACCTCAGGAGCCCCTTAGAATGAAACAAAATCACTTTGTATTCAAATGTAGAGTTTAAATATACATGGGTAATCTAAAATCATCCCAAACTCTTCAAAATTAACAATGTATACTTTCTTGCTACCTGTGAACAATACCAAAACATTAAAAATTTCACATTGGAGAAAAAATGTGCCCTATGCATGAGCAAAGTACTTTCAATATTTTATAAAGTTATTAATTTAGACCTGGATCACAAATCTTGAAAAATCAGTAGTTACATAAGGCCAGAATCTACATAGTAACAAACAGAAAGTCAATGCTAACATAGAAGGAGATTATCACATACCCATCTCATAAAACTATTCCAAGAATTCCAAATAGCTTTAAGGACATATTGCTAAGAGCAAGTTAAAATAGTGATGGGATTTGGGGAAGTAATTAGCACGCAGAGTATGTCACTGAGAGTTACCTATACTTTCTTTTTTAAAAAGAAGATAACAAAAGTTCAGTCCTGGATAATTAAATATACAGAAAATCTGAAATTCATTGACTTCCTAGGAAGGAAGCTTAAGCAATCATCTTCCCAGTAGCAGAAGGGGTTTGGAGGGCATGGTTTCGACTGGGCTCTGCGTAGTATGGCATGCGGCTTGCTTTGTTTAATTTTCTTTAATATTATTAATCTTCTGGAAATTAGACTCTTCTCTGAGCAGTGTTAACTGTTATCCTCAAAACAACTGGATAATCAGGTAGGAAAAACTTCTCTCTGAGACACAACTGCTGCTGGAAGTGGGGTTTTATTAATCATCCCTCCCTGAGAGAAGAATATTTCCCAAACAATTTTTATTTTGGCATTGGTATGCTGAAAAGATAATTGGAGGCTTCATATAAATCAATTTGGCTGAACTCAGTAAAATGAAGCCAAACAAAAATTACTGCCAAATAGATTAAATTCAATAAAATCATAGGATGACCCACGTCTGTCTGTGTGCATGGAAGTGGGGCTCTCAACAGCTAGCACCAAGGAATCCCAGCAAGGTCAGCTCTGCTGTGTATGCATGGCTGCTTGGAAGTGCCACAGTCAAGAGCACCAGCTTGACCCAGCAGAGTTTGAATTCTGCCCAGGATTTTATAGTTTGGATGAGTTGCTTTCAATCATCAGTTTTCTTATCCCCAAAATGTACATGTTAATACCTGTCTCTTTCATTTGAGGGACAAAAGCAACTGCAATCAATAAGACATGAACAAAAAGCACATAGTCAGGGCTGGAGAGATGGCTTAGCGGTTAAGCGCTTGCCTATGAAGCCTAAGGACCCCGGTTCGAGGCTTGGCTCCCCAGGTCCCACGTTAGCCAGATGCACAAGGGGGCGCACGCGTCTGGAGTTCGTTTGCAGAGGCTGGAAGCCCTGGCGCGCCCATTCTCTCTCTCTCCCTCTATCTTTCTTTCTCTCTGTGTCTGTCGCTCTCAAATAAATAAATAAATTTTTTTTAAAAAAAAAAAGCACATAGTCCAGTAACAATTACCATTATGCAAGTGAGTAACTGAAGTAAAGGTGGGCACAGTGGCAGCACCCAGAAGCAACCAGATCAACGCAAAGAACCCTGGACTCAGCCATATTTTCATTTAGGAAATTAAAGCCAGAATTCTTGGTCTGGTCACTTTGGGGCTCAGTGAAAATTACATAGCTCCCTTGGATTTCAGTTTCTCTACATGAGTGATGAAAAAAAAAAAATCCATCACTACGTATTATGGCTTAGCATTTAGTAAGTGCTGAGCAAATATTACACATGCTGACATCATTCACTAAGCATTCTAAGAAGTCCCAAAAGAAATTGTGAACAACATTCCCTTATTAAGAAACATAGCATTTTGAAGTCTGTGTGTACTTTGTGAATGTAACAACATAGAGAGCAGTGGAGGATTTTTGAATATCTAAGTAATAAAACTAGCTTTACACATTAGCACAGGTGGAATGAATTAATTCCAAAACAATCCCAATAGTTATTCCATATAAAACTTTATGATTAGGACCCAATATAAAATCCTGCAATTCAGTGTCAAAATAAAATCTTTTTCCTGAACTGATCAGCCATGGTTAGTCCCAGTCCTGCTCAGAGATCAGGAAAGCAGAGACAGTACACATACCATGCAATCAAATGGCATTCTGTCAAGAGTATAGGGAAGGGAAAAGAATTTAGGATCCAGCCCAGAGGCAGAGTGACCATGCTCTTGATTCAGCAACGCCTGTGACTTCAATGAGCCGAGACCTACACAGTGCCACAAAGCCTCTACAGGAAGATAGAAGTGATTGCCAGCTATTTGTCTCAACAAGGTTCATAAGGTCTTTACTCTCCCGTGCTGACTCCTCATTCCCACAATTTCAAAGTGAAACAAGCTCAAGTCCAAGGTTAATTAGATGCTTCCTGGGAATGAAGATGTGGGGTGGAGGTGGGGATAGGAAAGCCACTTCAGAGAAACAAGGATGGGCAGCCAGAGCTAGAAAACACCTGCCGGCTCTTCAGGCCCATTGGCTTATGACTTATCTAGGGAGATAAGACAAAACCACAGAACAATTACACTATGAAAAGTGTCTGTTACCTAAATATTCTTCAACTAGTGCCACTTATGGAATACAAAAATGAATGAATGAATAAATGAATGAATGAAAGTCATTATAAGACAACATATAATAAATACCAAAATATGAGGAAAGGCCACCCCTGAGGAGTTAAAAGAATAGAAAAAAAGGGCTGGAGGGATGGCTTAGCAGTTAAGGCATTTGCCTGCAAAGCCAGAGGACCTAGGATTGATTCCTCAGGACCCATGTAAGCCAGATGCACAAAGGGACACACACATCTGGAGTTCATTTGTAGTGGCTAGAGGCCCTAGTGTGCCCATTCTCTCTCTTCCCTTTCTCTGTCTCTCTCTCTCTTTCTCTCTCTCTCAAACAAATAAATAAAAAATTAAAAAGTTTAAACAAGGAATAGTAAGTAAAAAAGTGAAGTTGGCATATGTTTCTAAGGTCGGGATACCTACATCTATATTCAAATATTTATTTGAATAGAACCTCATAGACCAATTGCTTCCTCTCTCTGTGTATCTGTTGTGACTTGCTATTTATAAGCATCTATAGTTATATCCATGTTTATATTTAATATGCTAACTGTGTTTTATCAGGCAATAAAAATTTCTTTGATGTGATAATGTTTGCAGAAGAATGTATTTGCCAAAATTTTAAAAAGAGAACTAAAATTAACTATGAAATATTATTTTCCGTATTTTGTGGGTACTTTCCTCTGGATAAACATCCTCAAAATTAAAGTAAGAGTTGTTCTACTTATACGCTCATCAGCTGCCACATATAAATGACAATATTTATTTTCCATTGTGACTTAGGCACTGACAGAACTGATAGTATTTTAAAAAATATACTGATTACAAAATGCAAAACAATGCTAATAACTCTTCAGATGACTCTTCAAAAATTCATTAAAGGGCTGGAGAGATGGCTTAGTGGTTAAACTCTTGCCTGTGAAGCCTAAGGACCCCAGTTCAAGGCTCGGTTCCCCAGGTCCCACGTTAGCCAGATGCACAAGGGGGCGCACGCGTCTGGAGTTCGTTTGCAGTGGCTGGAAGCCTGGCGCGCCCATTCTCTCTCTCTCCCTCTATCTGTCTTTCTCTCTATGTCTGTCGCTCTCAAATAAATAAATAAAAAATGAACAAAAAAAAATTAAAAAATATTCATTAAAGCTCTGAAGAAGTTTAGTGGGAAAACCAACACTACCTTTCGATTGCCTTTTAAAAGATCTTTACTGTTTACAAGTCTTACTGCATAGCTCCTGCTGTAACCTACTTTTGTTACAACCAGTGTACTAAAAATTGTTAACACCTAATTGTTATAATTTGCTAGCCTGCATAATTTGATAATGATTTTTATGCTATTGGGGAGTATGATGATTCTGATATTGATAAATGTGATTCTTATCCTCCTCCACTCCCATCACCTGCATGCATATTTCAAGTCCCAGTATGACTTTTGAATATATTTTAAACTTCTGGGCAATGGTAAAAAATTATTTGCAAGGCAAATGCATTTATCAATCTGATCCCTTGACCTAAGGTTTTGATGATGTTTGCTGAGAACTCTGGGCACAGACACTGGCCTTTGGATTTCTAGTAACTTCAAAATTCAAATTTCTGACTATTGTATTTATTTTTAGTTTGACATTTTAAAAATATTTAGGATGACTATGAAACTATTAATACTTGAAGATAAAGATAGCATGAAAATATTTCAACAACACAATTAGTAAAAATCAGCAAAAAGAAAATTCCATTTTTAAAAATATTTTTATGTGTATTTATTTATTTGGAAGACAGAGAGAGAGGGAGAGAGAGAATGGATGTGTTTTGTAAACAAATGCCAGACACATGTGCCACATTGTGCATCTGGCTTATGTGGGTTCTGGGGAATTGAACCGAGGTTCTTTGGCTTTGCAGGCAAACACCTTAACCACCATGCTATTTCTCCAGTCCCTAACTAACTATTAACAGTGAATGAGCAAAAGCTTAGATTGTACTAAGTAAGATGAACAAGAGGCCAAAAATCTTTACCAGAATTTTGGAATCATATAATAAGATCTTTGCTCTGATTTGCTCCATTAGGCTTTGCTACACACTATATTTTACTTTTATTCTCAAAATTGTAAAGAATGACATCAAGTAACTATATTCTAGAGAAATATATACTGTGCCTCTTTTGTAAAACTGTTTTTAAATTCTAATAGAATTTCAAGGTTATTATCTATTTCAGATCAACAGTGGGGGTCAGAGTTCACAGCAGCCAGAATTTACAAACCTCCAATGGGTTTTGATTGACAGCAATCAGCATCTCTTCAGCATCACTGAGGGAACAAAGTACAGGTCAAGACAGCGGGCGATTTCATCTGTCATTTTTAATTATCTAAATGATATTCACAGACAAAACCTTTCCCATCCATCAGGGCATCACATTACCATAGACAATGTTTGTTTAAAGAAGAGGCCATAAAATCAAACAATTATGAATGCAGACAAGCTTTGCTATTGACTGCATAAATAATCAAGCGAGAGTTCCAAAACTCTCTGTTAATGAATTGGTAGATTGCTGGCAGGAAGTAGCAAGTAATAATATAGACAACAGTCTAATGTTCTTATTGACTTTTACTGAAGCTTGACTACAGTCACAAAGATTCAAAAATGACGTCAAGTGAGGTTTCCATAGGAGCAGTATTGATAGCAGTACACAGCTAAAATTCAAGTAGTTAACTCTTGACCTTATGGTTAGGACCAGGGATCCCCGGAGAGCAATGCAATGCTAGCAGTGTAATACATCACCAACTGAGCCAACAGCCGCAGGGTCCCTGACAGCACCACCACACAGGCAAGGGGCCCTTCTTTTGCCATTTATAACATAGAAATCTCTAATAATTCAGCTGCAGTTCTGAAAAATTAACTCTATCTCAGTTTGTTACATGAGTAAATAGTTTTTCCTCTCTCCTCCATTCTTTGGGAACAGTGGAAGAAGAGAATAGATAACTAACAGCCAGCGGCGAGCTGAAAGAGAAAACCTGAAAGGTCCCTGATCTCAGAGCTGGACAGGATACTCCAAGGGAATATGCATGAAGACTAAATAGTTGTGGGTAATACCTCTTCTCTGTCTAATGTATGCCATCCACAGAAATGCTAATTGACTACATCTGTTTTTGCAATACATCCTTATTTCTTTATTCAGCTGTCTTCATGAGGAGTTCCCCCCACACACCTTTTTTGTTTGTTGTTTTACTATCAGCAAAAAGTTGACGTAAACAGAAATCATTTTAATGGGTTAAGGAAGTCGTCAATTAATAATGCCTCCAATTTAACTTAATCATCCTAATGTAGGCACACTCTATTAATGATCTTCTAATTAGCCATTTTACTTCTCTGCCCCTCAACTTATCCCAATGCATGCAAAATGTGGTCATATTATTTAGTACAAAAGAATTTAGTTAGTAAATACACTGACTTTGAGGATGTACTTGAAAAGTTTTCTAGAGAAAGGAAAATGTCTCACCAACATCACAAAACCTGACTCCAGGGGGTTAATTCTGCATTTTTGGGAAGAGTTCCTCCTGGGAACCTCTCTTTCTTCAGTCACTCAGCAAATCACAACCCAGAGCCATTGCTCTGGATCACTTTGTGATGCTAACCCCTGAATTCAAGTTTACACACTGCGAATTGAGATGATGTCAGGCAGGGGAGGAAGGAAAGATACTGAGCTGAAGAAGACAGAATCCAAATGGCATAAGACTTGAAGCAAGGGAGGGGACGAGCTCACTAGAAGGGTAAATGTAAAATATGAATTTGTCCTGATAGGCACATACCAACAAGCTACACATGGTGAAACAACTTCATCTGTTAGCCTCTGAGAATTTCCAGGATTTCTTCTGAAACATGGAAGCAGTCAAAAAAAAAAAAAAAAAAAAAAAAAAAAAAAAAACCCTGAGGAATGTTCTCATAGTTTAATAATATAAAAAAAAAAAAAAGACAGAACTAATAGGGGCCAGATATTGAAAACACTAAGTTTTGGTGCTTTTTTTCTAATGTATTAATAATAAATTTTATGTTTTTTAATTATACACATTTATATACTTAATAGTATTGCATTATTTTGATTATATTAAAATTTATGTGTAGATTTTTAACAAACATGGTCACCAACATCAGACATAACCAGATGCAGCTCCAAGCTACATTATTTTCTAGCTAAAGTGATCTTGACTTTGCCTCTTATCTACAAAATGGGAATGCTGTAGTTATTTCACTTAGAAGTTGACAATATAAAGGAGACAAGTACCCAGCATCTTATAAATGCTCAATGAATATTAATTCCATCATTTTCTTACTGGCTTGTATTTATTTAATAAATATATGATATTATCCAAGAGTACTTTAAAGAACAGAAAAAGCAAGCTAATTTTTATCTCTTTATTATATAAACAAATAGCAATGGGCAACAAGAAGGTTTTATGTCTTTAAGCTATTGATATAATCTATTAGACAAACAAACATTCACAATAAATATATGATTTTAAAAGAATTTTAGTTATATAACTTGTTTTTGTTAAAATGAAAATTTCAACTAGAACCTGCAAATCCAGTTGTGGAAATGTTACTGGAAAATGTTTCACACAACACAGGGGAAATTGTCATTAATACACCAATTCTCTTATTGATAATTCAACTAGCTTATTTTAAATTGGAGTATACTTGGAATCAAGCATATATGGAAATTAGATCCAAGACCTTCTGAAACCATCATTATGGTTAGGGTAACTGTTTCTTTGAAATTCTGGAAGTGCCAAGGAGAATAACATGGTATCGTATAGGATTAACTACAAGACTATTAACACTGGCCTCACTTTGTGCCTTTTCTATTTCTACCATACAACTTCAATGCAATGTCTTCTTGACCATGAAAGATATATCACTTTTTCTTCTACCCCCTCCCTCCTTCTTAATAAAAAATTAGAAAAGGCTGTGAGACAGATTGAACCTTAATGGAAAAGCAATGATAATGCTGGTTGTGAATTAAGAAACAGATCAAAGAATGCAAAATTCTGTTTTCTCCTCATTTAAATACTTTATTATATCACTTGCTAGGGTTTCACAATGTTTCCAGCCTTCACCCATGCTGTTAGCCTGATGGACATGATTTTGTTAGGGAGGCACTCCTTAACACCGCCTTAACACTACCACGAGTCTGCTTTCCATCCTCATCTATGTGACAAAAGACAAGGAGAAATTGGTACCAAAAATCTTGAAAGGACGTATTTTCTTCTTCTACTAGTAAACACAATCTTATGGAATTGAAAATAGTCAGAAAGAATATGTAATAGAAATGGCCAGGATAGCTGAAGGACAAAATATATAGATATTCCAAGGTATCTTTTTCAAAAGAAATTACAGGACACAGAGAGTGGCTTAATTTTTTAAATAAGGGAACAGAATTAAAGTTTCTAATTAAGTTGCAAAAGGGCAGATGTTACTGTAATTTATAGCGTGTTCCTGAATGAAATGCAGTGATGAAAACAAGATAGGTATCACCCCTCTTTTCTTAACGTAAATACAGGATTTAGATCCTAAAAGTACATTGTCACATGAAAATAAAGCACACTTTTCCTCACATTTTTTAAGAATTTTTTTAATTATTTATTTATTTATTTGAGAGCAACAGACACAGAGAGAAAGACAGATGGAGGGAGAGAGAGAGAATGGGCGCGCCAGGGCTTCCAGCCTCTGCAAATGAACTCCAGATGCGCGTGCCCCCTCCTCACATTTTTAAGATGACAACAGAACATTGTCCACAACATCCTAGGTATGTTTCAGGCAAAGAATACAGAGAATGAACGTGTGCTGGGTGGAGAGGGCATCCATCCTCCCTGTGCTTGGTACACCTACCAACTGGCTATTAGACCTACCCTCCTCTCTCTTCAGAGCAGCCACAGCTGGACCAGATCTATAATGTAATGTAGGATGAGGTGTCTTTGGAGAAGTGCCAGCATGTTGTTTCCTGGTGAAAGAAATATTGCTGATAGAAATATTGATGCTAAATTATGCTGAAGCAAGAGCACATTCTTCTGTTCTCTCTCACTGTTATCTTGAAAGTAAGTCATCCTTTACCTTTTCTTCAGATTGCAGTTGGGAGAAAATCCTCCTCCTGCCTTATACTACCAAGTGTCCTGTTTGTATCCTCATCTACATGACAAAAGACAAGGAGACACTGGCACCAAAAAAATCCAGAAAGGATGTATTTTTTTCTTCTGCTATTAAATATAATCATATAAAATTGAAAATATTCATAAATATAAGGTTCATCATTATTACATAAGCCATTATCCTAGTTCAAGTCTACCTACCCCTGAATTCCTCACATCCAAATTCTATGAATATGGCCCTATTTCCTTTTGTAACATGAGGCATTCTAGATGACATGTGAAGAATAAAATCTTTTCATGGTACAACATTCAGCTGACAGATGACCATATGACACCCTTCAAACAGTACAATATGTTACCATCAGAACACAACTGCTGGGAAGTATATTCTAGGTAATATTTAATGTTCAAGTCAAAACATAATGGAATTTTACCAGTACATAGTAGGAACACATATAAAAAGAGAAACCAACAAACTTTAACTCAAAAATTATTTGTTCTTCATTTACAAAACAACTTGGAATATATACTTCTATGAGACAACTAATCATGTTTTAGCTGCAAAATTAAACAAAAAATATTGTTTAGTTTTCCAGGGAGCATTCAAGACAAATTTAGCCACCTCATTTCTTATTAATGTTCTACTGAAATTCACTCCATAAAATTAAAACCATGGTTTCAACACCAAGCAACAGGCCCAAGTAGACTCACTTAAGCCCTTTAAGATATGAGAGCTCAAATTTGTAAGTGGGTATCCTGTAGAAAAGAATGGAATCTGATCTCTTTTGATCTGTGGGATAAGCCACAAGAGGAAAGTTTTCACTTCTAAAGGCATAAATGTTATGGGTGTGGTTAGGAAGGTCAGTGCATTATCCCAAAAACATTCTCATACAAGTTCTGTTTTCTCTATGGAGCAGCTGATTTTAAAGGGTTCCCAGGAGAAATGACTTAAAGATACCTTAAAGTAAATATACATATTTTGAATTAAAATTATTCAATGATTAAAACTTGCTTGTTAAAGATCTGTCATTACCTACATTCTTACAAGTCTGTCTTTTAGAATATCCACAATGTCTTTTGTAACAACTTTGCCTAATTCTGTGAAGCGTAAAAGTTTATAACATGTCCAGAAGTGTGTACTATAACAAAGAGGTGAGGCTAGGGACAACATATTACAATGATACAATGACAGTGATGAAAAGCATAATGTAAAGAACTTATTTTTCACAGGCATAGTATATAGGAACTTATATGGGTTATATTATTTAATTTATATATCATGTTATTCAAACAGGCCAATGATAATTTGCCATTTCAAATCTTGAGTCCTTTCTCTTAATGAGAGCCAAAGAGTAGGCTTTCTATCTTGTTGTCTAGGTTTATACTTTCCTATCATTTGCCATCTATATGTATTTTGTACAGATTTTACTTCTCTCAAGTCTTAGTATTCGTGTGTAAAAAGAAATATTTGAACTTTTTAAAAAAGCGTCTCTCAATTTCTCTTCCTTACTATTTTTAGTGCCAAACTCATCACCTTTCCCCACAAGTATCCCCCAAACTTAGGTATTTCTCTTACTACAATAGATTTTTTTTATTACCTTCTCTGTTTTCTTACCATGAAAATCCTAATCATAGTTCAAAGCAGGCTTTGTTCATGGGTTTCTTCTGCCATCAGGGTGAATGAAATCCAAGCTCTATACTGGCCTTTGGTTTTAACCTAACATTTCCCTATACTCACCTGTCCCACTTTTACTATGCTGTGATCCCTTGTGAATGTCTGTGTCCATACAATACTGTGTTTCTTTTTAAATATATTTTAGTTATTTATTTGAAAGAGAGTTAGAGAGGGAGAAAGAGGTAGATGAAAGTGAGAAAGAGAATGCAAATAAGAGAATAGGTGTTCCAGGGCCTCCAATCACTTCTATGCAAATGAACTTCAGATACATGCACCACCTTGTATATCTGGCTTTACATGGGTAGTAGGGAATCAAACTCTGGTCCTTAGGCTTTACAGGGATTCAGCTTAAACACCAAGCCATCTGGCAGCCCAATAATGTGGTTCTGATATTTTTCTCATTTATAGTCCCAGAGCCCAGCTCTGTGATGGAACAGAATAGCCTCAATAAGTACTGTTTGAAAGAAAATGAATAGACTACTAATGACAACTTTTACACAGGCCCCATGTTGTTATCAGCTGTGACCTCTCTCTCTCTCTCTCTCTCTCTCTCTCTGTCTCTCTCTTATACACACATACATCTACTTTTTACCATTTGAGCTTCTGTTTGTGCCATTTCTTATACCTAAAGTAACTTTCTATCCTTTCTTTGGACTTGCACCATCTAATTGTGGGGTGAAGGGCCTTGTAAATAATTATATAAATGCATGTCTGGAAGGTCAATTTCTAATTTAGGAAGCAATGAAAAAACCATCATCTCATTGAGAAGTCCTTGTACAAGAAGACCCACCACCACTCCCACCTTTCACTCCGGGAGGGGGTGGAGATTGACCCTTGTTCTACCATCACTCTTTCACTCCGGGAGGGGGTGGAGATTGACCCTTGTTCTACCATCACTCTCCCCCATTCTCTTGTGCTCTCATAAAGATTTTGGCATAAGCACAGATAGCCCAAAGACTATTAAACTTGTCCATCTATATGTATGTGTACATTTAGGTCTTGGATTTGAACAAATGCAAGGGTAAGTTCCAAGCTTCATGGTTGCGGGGGCACATAACTGGCTTCACTAACATTCAGTACTGTCCCAAGCACACCTTGTCAAATACCCAGGCTGTCTTTGTGGAAATTTAGCCATCCATTTTCTTCAGAGGCTGTGTATTTCTGGTCTTAAGAATCTTAAGATTATCATCACTGCTCTGATGCTGAATAGAGCAACCTCTCCATACAAAAGGTATATAAATACAAGTGAAGCTTCAGGTCATATTAAAGTCAACATCATGAAGCCAAAGTCCCTGTCCCAGCTTGAAGCTATGGGATTTGTGGCTTGTGGATTTGTGTCTTTTTTTGACCCATAAGTGCCTCAACACTAATATCAAGGCCAATCTATACCAATCTTTACTGCCCATACTGTGGTTTTGACTATACCAAATACTGATATAATATATTTAGGAATGACATAAAATGTCACTAATGCTAAGAGTACATATTTCCTCTGCTAGGTTATCTAGCTATAAAACAGAAATTTGAATATATAGCTATGAATAGCATGTGCAAATATCCACCTTACTCTCATTAATATCAATGACTGTTATATATTATCTTGCAGAAATGTGTGAGCTTTATAACAATGTATAAAGCTTAATAAATGTTTCTTAACACACTGAAAGCAAATATAATGATAAACTAGGAGAAGCACTGCAATTTAACAAAAATTTCCAAAACTGTTGGTTCCCAAAAGAGGGTAAAATAGGAAAGAACAAATATTTTATAAATTCCTTTTCCTATATTCAATTTGCTATTCATCAAAATTAGTGATTTTAAAGCTGGTCATGGCAGCACATGCCTCTAATCCCAGCACTTGGGTGGCAGAGGTAAGAGGATCATGATGAGTTCAAGGCCATCCTAAGTCTACATAGTGAATTCCAGGTCAGGCTTGGCAAGAGCAAGACTATACCTTAAAAAAAAAAAAAAAAAAAAAAGAAAAAAGAAGGAAAGAAAGAAAGAGTATCACACAAATGCGTGAAACTGAAGGAAGCAAATATATGAATTGGACCCTAATACATACACTTGTTTATTGGTAATTGCTATTCAAGATGTCAACCTGAGATGATATCAAGCTATAACCTTCACTCTTGTCTTTTAAGGCATTCTGGGGAGGTTAAGAGATGAAAACATGTACTGTTCATGTGGAATCATTTGGCTTTCTGTTGGAAGCATTAGAAGAGATAAGAAAGAATTCTTTCTAAAGGGTCAATACTAGTTTATGGACTCAATTCTCTATTCTTATTTTCAGGTACAAACAAAACAACAACAAAAAGTTTGTCTGTAGTAGATTTTTCAACCAAGTTACAAGACAGCATAAGTATATCAAGATTTTTTCACTGTATGCTGATTTAAACCATTGACCAAAGTTGTTTGGTCCTAACTTTTCCTGAATGCTATTATATTGGTGCTAAAATCATAAATAAAAATGTGCTCATGTGTGCACTCACTTATACTCTTCACTAGCACAACCTCTCTCTGATAGTGGACATTTACAAATGAGTCATTGTGAATTCTAAATCACATCACTTCAAGTGAGCAGTTGCTCCTCTGAAAATTGGCTTTCATAGTGCCGGTCTCCCTGCTTTTTATAGCCGTCTTAGCAAACTGTGATGGCAGTTGTGTCCATTTGGACATTGACTGGTGGCATAACCTGAGCAGATGTAGGGCCCATATGTGCAATTCCAGAAGATATCCACAGCCCTGGCACCTGGATGTCAGTTTTTCTTTCCGGCCCCACAAGTGAGTGTTCTGCTAGACCCTACTGCTTCACTGCTGGGTCTCAGTCTGCTCCCACACTGCTGTGCTCACCGGCACTGCCTAGTTGGCAGTGTGTTTGAAAACAGCAAACCAGATGATCACCTTACATTGCAGCACTCTGGGAACTTACCTGATATGCCACTTTCAGGCACTAAGGTGTAGCAGGACAGATCTTATTTCTTCAATTCTTAATTACTGGGTGTATTTTTTAACTCCACTGAATAATCATATAGGCCACAGTGTCTTTCAGTGTTATGGGGCAACCTTATATTTATATGCATCAAATTTCCAGCAGAGGAAATTTACACAGAAAGAAAATGTACCAGGGAAGATGATTTGTGTCTGGGTTTCTCTGATTCTGGGTACTTTCCCTGTAGCGTAGGAATAGTATATGACACAAGAATTTCCTCCCCACACTGTTCCCACCAAAAAATGGTGGGTCATTATCTCACATCAGCTCTCTTTACTTGCTTATTTGCAAATGAACCACTAGATGATTTTTTTTTTTCTTTCCAATTGGGAGCAACAAAATGAGAAAAAGAGATGCTTGGCAAGTGTGAATCATCAAAGATTAAAAATGCCAAAGCCATCCTCGAGGGAGGAAGGATGGCTTGATAATGAATTGACAGTGACGTGTCTGCCTGCTCATTGGTGCCAGCTTTCCCAAAGTAAATACCCTCCCCTTACCCAGACCATGCTTATCCCTCACTGATGGGTAGAAATTGCTCTACAATGAGCAGCAATGTGTGGTTCAGGCCTTTGAGGGAGAAAATGGAAGGAAATGAACTTTATGAAACTGATATAAATTCTATCAATTAGATTCCTATGTAAATAGAGAAGTCACTGTGATACAAAAACTAAAAAATAAATATGAGATTTATATAAGGCAGTACAATGGTATTACTTAAAATAAACACAAATAAATATTAAAATGATATTGTGTACTTACTTTAAAATGTTTCAATCTGAAAATAAAATCTAAGAATCTATCTATTTTATAGAAAGAAAATTAAAATAAAAATTAATATTCAAAAATCTCAGGGCTTTACTTTTTTTATGTCCTAAATTTGATGTCTTTACTTAGAAATAAAATGAAACCAGATTTTCAAATATTTATCACCTCTCAAATACTGCTTAAAATGTATATGTTTGCTACCAAGATTTTTAGTGAAAAATCACTTATAAGTGATGTGTGCAACTTTTCATGCAACATAAAAAAATTTAATCATTTCCATTTTACACATAAATGGAAAATAATAAAGCAAGAACAACCATGTATCCCCTTAGGAATATCATTTAGATCTCAAAGTTTATTTAGAATTTTTTATTTGTTAGAGAACAGCTGGCATATATGCTATTTAAAATATTTCTTCTGATAGAAAGATTAATGCTGAAAGTACAGTGGACAACAATATACTAGAAAAAGGAACATTTAGAGGGTTGAGTTCCAGTTCTGTAAACCCTCAAATGAAAAATAGTCCTATGTCTCTTCCAAAGGCATTCCCCAAGATATGAAAGTTGGCTGACCATTCAGCCTTCTGGAAGATGGAAAACCTCTAGCCTTTTGTCTAATATTTTTCCTTGGTATGCTTATGTGACACCTTCAGAAGGGGTTGTTCTCCCTTTCAAAGAGGTTTGACTTGGGCACAGTTAATCACTACTGTGATAAAGCAATTAAAGGTATTCATAATTAGGACCAAGCCAAATGTAAGTAATCAGAAAATTAAGGGGAAAATGACATTATGATGGGATTGTGTCTTTTGTAATGACCTCCTGGCTGAGAAGGGCATTCTCACATTGATGCATGGGGAGTTGTGTACATAATGCATTAACCCCACCAAGAGCTCAGCATGTAAATGTTTTCTTCAACTGACAATGATACTCCTTGGAATTTCTCCATGCCACTGACCTCTTAATACCAGTACTCAAGACAAAAGGGGCCACTAATGACCAATCCATGTGAAGTTCCACACAAACTCAAATGAATTCTACAAATGTACTGAAAAGCTACTAAGAGCACAACAGAACTAGGATCAAGATATGATTCCTGTCTTCCAGATGCTTACAACATAGTAAGACACTAAAACATATAGATAGCCATTTTATATCCTATACCAACAAAAATAAAAAATAATAAAACCATGAATATACTCATGTACAGCTAAGCAGGAGAATCTCTCAAAATATGAGTAATAGGACAATCTAATTTTATTTCAAATGCAACCACTGGAATTTTAGATATTTTCTCCTCTTCTGTCTCTTTAATTCTAGGTAAGAACATTGCAATATGTTACAATTTGAGAGAAATAACATAAAACTATAACCCTGAATTTGTTAAGCCTCACATAATTGGCTATGAATGCTCATTTAATCTCACTATACAGGGTTTGCACTTTTCTTTCCTGCCCTAACTAAACTAGTCAACATTTAAGAGGAGACTGTATAGTTGACTTGAATTTTGTAGACAATGAATAAAATTTCAAATGGATTGGTAATTAGTTCTCTTTTTTGACTTGAGTACTGGTATTGGGTATAGTATTTGTGTCGATGAAGTTTTATTCAGCTGTAAAGAAAAATGAAATTATGAAATTTGTAGGAAAATGGACAGAACATAAATTATTATGCTAAATGAAATAGCTCAGGCTCAGAGAGATGATTGCCACGTGTTCTCTTTCTTGTGCAGATCCTTGCTTCAAATTTTTAGATATTATGTAAGGTAGATGAAGAGTCAGTAGAGGTCCAGGAGCTAGAAAATGGCCATAAGGGAAGAAAAAATTGGGAAAGTCAATGAAAGAAAGGAAAACAAAGGTGTGTGTGTGTGTGTGTGTGTGTGTGTGTGTGTGTGTGTGTGTGTGTGATGGATAGAGAGCTCAGTGGCAAAATATATCTGTCCTTTCAACTCCACCTCCTAATTACAATAATCCAAAAGGATCTCTAAGGATACATTCTAATAATTTAGCTATTGATTGAAATAAATAATATAATCTCACTTTGGATTAGTGCTATGTATTAAAGGTCTCAGGGTTAATGGGGGTGTCAGTAAGAAATGAGCATCAGGATATTTTTAATGAAATGGATCTTAAGTAGTTATTTTCAATAGGGGCAAAGGTGGCATGTAGAAGCAAGCATCTTTTTGTACCTCTATTTTCATGACAGTCATGAATTTGTGGTGGAGGTATTTTGTGCTTTTTAAAGCTCCTCAAACTTTTCTCAAGTCAGGCTAACACCACAAAGCACAGTTGCATCAGATTCTGTTGGATGCATTTTGGTTGATGTGGCCCCAAATGATTTTCCTCTGCTTTCTCTCTGCAGGCCGCCCCATGTCTCCATTTCTGTTAATGATCTATTGCTTCTGTCTGGTTCAGTACAGCCCACTGGCTATGGAAATGGCAAGTCTCAGCAGGAGACAGCAAAATGGTCAGCAAACAGGGCTGAGCCATGTCATTTTCCTCAAATGCTTTCCTAGGAATGAAATGACAAGCTTTAAAATGTTGTCTTCTGCTCAGGGCAAATATTTCTTTATTAAACAAAAGTGGATGTCCTCTAGCTTTCATTTGAATCACAGCTTAAAGTATGTCACTTGAAAAACTTTGACTGTAAAATAATTTATTGCCTAATATTTCCCCTATACTCCCCTTCTTTGTCACTCTCACTTCTACCTCAGAGTTCAACTCTCAAATGTACCAGTTACTAGCAGATAAGGACCTTTAGAGAGTCAATTTACCATGCCTCCCCTCACCAAAATAATCTGAATATATTGTAGTCCCAGAGTAAAGCCAAATTAAATGATTTTAACTACTAATGATGCCAATTAATAACTTTCCAGTCCTGACAACAGTTTGATCTACAACAATCTAATTTCTGGTTTAAAAAATATATATACAGCTTAGATGCAGTGAATTTATTATTCAGTAGAGACAGGTGCCAACTCAAAGGAGCAGAGGGGATGCTTTAATATTTAGAAAGACCCAACAATGACTTCTGAAGATTAAATATTGTCTAAATTGAGGACTGGGCTTTTACATTCACTCCACCTAAATGTGATCTCAAGAGAGGATACAGTTGATCTTACTATGCATTATTAAATAGTTACTGAATTTTATCTCCTATGTGACTACAATTCTAAAAGTATAATTTAAAATGTCATTGAACTATCCTTATGGATTAAAGATGCAATTAAAATAGTCATAGATATTATCATTTGCCTTTGTATTTATGTAGAATTCACTGACTTCCCACTTACAAAATAAAAAAAAAAGAATTTTCTGTTTCTTTAGGTCAATTCTACCATTCATCTAATCTCTACAGCAGATAAAATTTACTAAATCATTGTGTCACTCAAAAATGAAGTATGAGAGTGGATTATTTCAGAGGGCATTTTTCTGTTGATCTCAAGGGTCAGCTGCACTTTTTATGCCTTCAACAGCGAGAGAAGAGCTGCTCTGACCAGACTATCTCTTCAGCAGCTATCTTGCCCAGTGATCTGAGCAGATTCTAATGTGTGTATTTGGCCACTACTTACATATTCCACTGATCTCAAACAATGAACACATACCATAATTGCACAAATGCCCTTTACAATGTTATACTTTCTCAACAGAGATAAAGAAAAATTGTATGCCATTTATTTCCTTTTTTTAAGCATTCTATTGCACTGTCACAAAATAGCCCTATCCCATGGATTCCTTACTGTGCAATGTAATCATCAGATTCTGAACTGGAAATGTCTAGTAAGTGATATTCACAAGGGGCCATCAATAGTAATATAAACAGTTGGAGACTGAGTGGCCAGTCACCTGTGACCCAGCTCCTGGACCAGCACATAGGTGCATGTATGCACTTTGGGGTGGTGGAAGTAGATCTGGGAAGCAAGTCTTGATCCTCTCCTCTCCCCAGCACTATTCTTATATTCCTTTCTCACTGTGGAATTTGATTTTCTGTAGCCACTGATGGGTTCAGTACCACCTACAGCAGGCTCAGAGGAAGAAAGCTATTTGTAATGTATTCAGCTGCTCTTCCCCACCTGATGCCCAGGAGCAAGGATCACAATTCAACTCTGGTTATTTATAGAAAGTCAAGTATCTGGTTTGAATTTTTCCATGTTCATTTTTCTATATATTTTGTGTATGCATAATATGAGTGGTACAGTATATGGTATGTATGTGTGTGGGGGGGAGTGTCTGCACATGTATGTGCTGATGCTGTTCCTTGTGGGCTCGTCTGCAGTAGCAAGGACAATGTCAGGTGTCCCTTCCCTCACCAACCCTAAGTTTTTCCCCATGATGGAGTCTTTACCAGATTATTGAGCTTGCCATTTGCTAGCCCCAACACGTTTTTGCTTCACTCCTCACAAGACTGGGACTATATCTGTACGTGGACATGCCTAATTATTTATATGGATTCTGGGGATTTGAACTTGGGTAGTCTCAGGCTCCCCTCAGGCCTTCATGCTTGTGCAGGATGTACACTTAATCAGCAAGTCATCTCCTCAGCACTTATATAATTAAAAAAAATTAGCCTTCCTTCTTCCCACTTGATTCAGTAAGAAAGAAGTGAATTTGAACACACACACACACACACACACACACACACACACACCATACCTACTTATGGAAGATTTGTCTATAATAGTTTTCTGTCTTTATACAACTAGTGAGGTAGACTGCAGATGTAACTTTATAGTGTGATTGTTCAATTATATGTTTAATTTAGCTCTCATTGTATTTATATATTTTTAATATCTTCAAATAATTTTGATTTTATTCTAGATGACTTTCCCCAATGTCTTTTGCAGAATAGTAGTGTTTATAAATACTCATAGATGCCTGCTATCTACTTAATGTAAGACATAATGCCCAGTATCACCAACCTACTCCCAGTCCTTTCTCAAATCCAAATGAGCCTCAAAAGAGGTTAAGTCCTGGAGATAGATGGATAAAACAGCAAGTCACAATGAATTGGATTTTGAGTTCACAGTTAATGACAGCTGGCTGGTGTCACCTTATTCCATGATACTCTGAGCTAAGTAATAATAAAATGATGTCTGTATACATTGAGTATTTTAAAACCAAGAAGAACACTATCCTGTGGCAAAGATCTGCAAATATCTGTATACACTACCAGAAATGTATAATAAAACATACAAATAAAATTATATATAGTTATACTTGACATAAAACTTTAGAATTTTCTAAGACCTCTGTCCTTATTTAAAATTGATAGCCTAATCATCTTTCTACCTCACTTTCATCTCTAAATTATTCACCAACTCTCAGTGGCCAAGAAAGAATTAAAGATATTTATGACATTGAAAAAAATATCTTATTAGTTTGCCCGCAAACCCTGCCTGATCATAATATTGTTTCTCTTTTTCTGCACTCCCCTAATCTCTGCCAAATATGAACATACTAAAAGTATGCATTGTTCTGAGTGAATCAATGATCCATAGTTACTTCAAGGTTCCCACATGAGCACCAAAACTTAAAAGATTGTATGAAATGCATGAAACTTTGTGAGTCTGTGGTCACAGTAATCGTCATAAGTGGCCCTAAACTGTATATTTGATTCCTTTCCATTGTCTCTCCTGCAGCAAACCATCCTTGACCAAACAGTATGTGTTCAGTACGTGTGGTGTATCTCATCTAAAGAGGGACTCATCTGATTCGTCTAGCACTCTATCAAGTATGAGGTGTTGACATCTTCATTTTAGGTTGAGGAAAAAGAGACTTGGAGAGTTTACATAGCTTCCCCAAGTCCATATAACTAAGAGCAGGAATTCAAATCCAGAGGCAACTAACTCAACAGCCAAGTAGCCTGTTTCATGCAACTATGCTGGTCTTATTGGTCGTCCTTACCCAGTGGGGATGTCAAGAGGCAAAACTGTGAGTCATTTTGGTATCCTAGTATTTTCTCCACTCTGATGCACGTTACCTTGGTACAATTAGGTTTATGACTGGAATGTCCCAATCTACTAGTTGGCCAAATAACCACAGTTTTCTTCCACATGAGTACTTACCTCAAATAGTTCTCCTTCCCACATCTCTTACAGTATTTCTCAGTAAATAATGACATATGTTTATTCTTAAACCAAAGATAGTGAGGTACCTAAAATCCAGATTGATATAGAACTGCATTTTATTTTTACCAAAAATTCCTCTGAAGAAGTTCTTCCTTCTGATGCTCTCTGACATGACAGATAATGGATTTTCTGTAGTAAGCACAGGGAGATTCATATATATTCTTCAATATCCTACTAACATAATTTATAGAAATAGGCAATAACTGGCTTTAACTTCTAACTATTTTGGAATTCTTATTGGTTATTATTCCTATTTTTATAAGCAATTGCTATTATAAAATATAAGAAGAATAATTATAAATTACATTTTAGTCTAAAGAAAAGTTTGATTATAGAGCCACTTCAAAACTCTACTTTTCTATTTGTCTCTAAATTTAGAGACAAAGCCTTTGTTAAGAGAAGGCTCATAATTTGGGGTAAAAATACACATGAACTATCAAATTCTCAATATTTTCTTCTAAACTAGCATATTCTATCAAATACCAATATTACTAATATGCATCATTTTGTTGTGTTCAATGGAAATTAATCCTTTCAATCTGAGGGAATTTTATTCATAATGTATTCATATTTCTATATTGAAAATGCCCCTGAACAGTAATAATGTATTTCTTCAAAACCTGGACACCATGCTAGATGACCCAACACAGGGACAGGCGTAGTAGAATTTTCTCAGTCTTCATAACACAGGTGCAGGTAAACATTGACTACTGTATTTTCCATGTTGGTAAGAAATTAAATCTCAATGAAAGCATACACACATGCATATCACACACACACTCACACACTTAAGAAAACTATACTTTTGAATATGTTAATATTAGTACTTGTTCTGGCCTATCTCTAAAAAACATAGGAAGCTTATATTAAATTTAGGAAAATAAATAACTGTAATGTCCCCTTTTGCTTTTATAAACAGTGACTTAAAGCAACAATATTTTTTTGTGTGTGTGTTACAGGCTTTGAATTCGTAGGCTATATATTTTCTCATCATACATAGGGTTTTTATGTGGACTGTTAGTTTTGAGTAATAAGTCACTTTTTCTCCCCCAAAATGCCATTTTAAAACAATGGTCATGAAATAATGGCTTGCCATCAACTCTGAGTAGTACTGTTTTCAGTTTTGTGAATAGAGATTTTGATACCACATGCTCCTTAGATAGCACAAAGGTCAATGGGATAATCCAAGGTCAAGCATATGAAAATTGCCCATAAAAAGCAATTCAGCAAGTAGACATCCAAATGCTGAGAAAACAAATGCTGGCACATAAGGCCAACTTCATGGAGGTCAGCAGCAGAGATGAACTGTACCTCCACATGGGAGAAGCAATTGGCCACTGTGAAATTAGATAACAGTCATACAGCATCTCTTTCATACACCTTGTATCAAAAGTTGTTACTAACTCAAATCCCGGACCCCAGGCCAATTGTTAATATAAGTTGTAAATTAACTTTCAACATTAAAAACAATTTCCTAAACACCAAGCCGATATCTTGTTTAAAGTGAAAATGCAAACAGCAGAATTAAGAAATTTCTGACTTTTCTTTCCTATCTTTTCTTTTTAGATGGGAATACTGCAACCCTTACTTTTGATTGTTTTACAGCTCAATTGATAAGGTGTGCTCCTTTTTATTTTGTTCAAGAAAATTTAAAAGCTACTAATTTAAATATGCAAAATTATCTTGAGTTGTTCATACGTGAACTTAAAAGCCGTGCAACACAGGAAAATTAAGTAATTATGCCTCCAAGTTATTTACTGCAATTAAGCTCATTTATCATATGCAAATTAGTGCAAACTGGTCTCATTAGTTACTAAATTACTCAATATGAGCTGAACAATGTAGCACTCCAGTTTGTAATGAAAAATCCCTGTAGAGGCAAGCAGTATCAATTAAGCTAATTTGCATATGCAAATATATTCACTAACTTTCTCTTTTTCTATATTTAGTTTTGCATTTTCGTACTATTCTAGATCATATCAAGACTCTAAGGTCATTCACCTTTCTCCCCTTCCTTTATCACTTCTAAAGGAATTAATCCAGAAGGCTGATATGATTTGAAATCATTGCATTTGAGCACTCATGCACAGCAAGATCCCATCTTACCAACCAGAGTCATCAGGAATAAGATGATGGAACTTCTTAGAGATCATTTCTTTTATACTTATAAGTTTCAATAACATTAATAAGGCTGAAATTCTAATCCATCAATAAATCAGAAGGTATACTTAATCACTCTCACATCTTTGTGAGAACATTACCATCAGAAGAAGAAGGAATATTAACTAGGCAACTTCTTAATAAAATAATAATTTGTATTTTTGTATTTGTTTTTGACATGTTTTTGGTATAGTAACTTTCCTTTGCTCAGGTGAACTGTACTAATCATCCTTTTAACTTCCTCTGGTGAATGATATTAAAGTAGCCAATGAAAGTTTTGTCATTCTTGTACCTTGTTCCTCCAATATTGTTAAAAGTTGTTCCTTTGGCCTATACTTCCAGGATATGTTCTCCACCAGCGTCCTCAGTTTTGTTCTCTGCAACTGAATGGACTCTGGGACAGGAGTAGTCCTGTCAGTACTTAAACCATAATAAATTTCATATGTGAGTGTGTGTGTGTGTGTGTGTGTGTGTGTGTGTGTGTATTTTTTAAACCCACGTGTTCTCATGTATCTAACAATTCTGTAAGATCAAAATAGTATATAGACCAACTAATAATACTAGAGAATTCTATTATCCAATCTTAAAATGATAAATAATAAAAATATAAATTCTTCTGAATCTGATCCATAATAGCTTCTTCCAAAAAGTGAACAAAACAAAACAACAAAAGACACTTCCTCTCTAGTGCATGTTAAGTAAAATTGGATCGTCCGTTGAGGCTGTGACACCATGCATCATTGTACTCATGTAGGTCTTCGATCCTATTGTCTTCATATCATCTTTTCTTTCTTTTTTGGTTTTTGAGGTTTTATTTATTTATTTATTTATTTATTTATTTATTTATTTATTTTGCTTTTCACTTTAGCTCAGGCTGACTTGGAACTCACTATGTAGTCTCAGGGTGGCCTTGAACTCACAGCAATCCTACCTCTGCCTACCAAGTGCTTAGATTAAAGGTGTATGCCACCATGCTCGGCCTGTCTTCATATCTTAATGCAACAGCTCTGGTAGCATCCTTACTATAGGCTATATGCTGGTCTCGCACACTTAACTTTTCTAATAAATTATCCTTGCAGAGAGAATCATTTCTCTAGTTAGATTGGAGCAGACAGGCAAGAGCACAAACATTCACCTGAGCCTTTTCTAAGCTACTCTCAGAGAACCTGAGCTGCTATAACATCCTAGTATGTTATAAGATTCTGTTTTTAAAATTTTTATTTATTTATTATTTGTGGAAGATTCCAGAGTCTTTTGCCCCTACAAACACCAGAAGCTCACACCATGTTTTATGTCTGGCTTATAAGAGTTGCTTGGGAATTGAACCCAGGCCCAGGCTTTCTTAGTAAGCAACTTTAACCATTAAGCTATTTTCTTAGGCCCTGGAAATTCTTTTAATGTCTCCCTGCAAATATCTACCTCTAGAGGTAACTTTCAGTTTTGGGTTTTGAATGTTCTAAAAGCAATGAAAACATACCTTATGGATGAAATTAAAAAATATATATATACTGCAGTATCATTGATACATGCATAGTAGGATTTGTATAGGACAGTCAATCACAAAATGAATACACATATACTATTACAATTTATGGCATTTCTTATAGAATTTCTTTTATTCTTCCAAAACTTAGTTAAAATAAATAATAAAAGTGCATTTTGTATCATTTGCATATGAACATGTAAGTACCTACATTAACTGATCCTACTCAAAATTTTTGTTTTTAAAATATTTTTATTTATGTGAGAGACAGAGAGAAAGAGGCAGAGAGAGAGAGAGAGAGAGAGAGAGTGAGTATGGTTGCTAGCACCTGCCACTGCAGATGAAGTCCAGAGCCACATGTCACTTTGTGCATCTGGCTTTATGTGGCTATTAGGGAATTACCCCTGAGCTATCAGGCTTTGCAAGCAAGCACCTTTAGTTGCTGAGCCATCTCTCCAGCTCTAAATTTTGTTTTATAATCAAAAGTAGACTATATTTTTGTCACTTATTATAAGTATATGGTAGTTTTTAGTAATCTCATGTATTATATAATCTGAGTAATAAACACACACATACACACACATATACATATGTATGTATGTGTATATATATATATATATATATATATATATATATATATATATTGAAATGATATTCTAAAAATGAACCCAAACACAGGACCAGGAATATTTCATATAATATCTTTGATTATTTCAATACCTGCAAGATGTTTGTTTTATAGTATTGTAGTATTAATATGGAGCATGCAAAAGCAGTATGACAACTTTATATAACAATTACATAAGCATTATTTACTGAGTGAATAAAGCAGACCCTTCTGCTAAGGGCATGCAAATAATGAAAGTATTCCATCCGTAATTCTGGCACCTAAGGGAAAGCCATTATAGTAGTTAATTTTACGACTTGCAAATATGATATTTTTGTTAATTTCAGTGCAGTAAAATAATAAACATTCTATATGGGCCCTGCATTGTGAAAGTTAAAATAACTGCCATTTGTGTGTTTTTTGGAAACAAAAATGCCACAAGAAAACTTTTAAAGCAGGACTGAAATCTGCTTAATCATAGGTGTATACCTTGTTTAGATGTAATGATGTTTTGAAGATCTTAGATTTTTACTAAACCCACCACAAAATGGATAGTACTCAGTCTTGACCCCTTGGCTTTCGATTTACTTTATAAAAATAATTTACTTTATAAAAGTTAAAGGTATTAACATGTCTTTTCTCAGGCACAATAGGCATACTTCATAGCCTTGCACTTATAGGACTGACATTCCTTTAGCCCTCAACCCTCCTGAAAAGATGTCTGTACTGACATTCTTGCTTGAAAAACCACATTTCATTGAGACTATCACAGTGGTCACAATGAGAAGTGAGGCTGCTGTGCGGAAGGTGGCACCAAGGTAAACAGATATGCTGTCTTTGATCTTGGCCTTGCTAAAGTATGTGGATACCGAGCCATCCCAGAAAACCATTACACTTGCTTCCAAAAAGAAGCTTAATAGTTCTACTTTTTTTAATGAAAATCTGATCAAATTTTAAGAGACTTCATCAAATTTCCATAGGTTTTCTGAAAGGGTATACAGCTAGTTAGTGTAAACAACAAATCCCATATTGTCTTGACAGTATGGGCACATCATAAAAGAGCCCTTTTTTACTCCAAGAGGTACTTGGTATGTGTTACAGTAAAAGTTTAGCATATGGTCGACTGAAGTAACAGGTATTTCGTCAACCTCACATCGGTATTTTGAACTGACCTTTCCTTTATTCCCCAAATTAAGTCCATTTCCTATTTTGTTCTTTCCAACTAAAATAGTTTTCTTCCTCTTGTTATCTTTCAAACTGTCTATTCTTATTAAAGGTGAATTATTTTAATCTTGGGGTAGCCTCCTAGGTTCAGATTCAACTCTTTTACTAAATACACATGTGAACTTGAGTTGTTTAAGTCTTAGCATCTTCAGTTTGAAAATACTCATAATCATAGTGCCCATGAATTAGTATTTTCCTCTAGCTAATCCAAATCCTGTAGTTTCCTCTGCTTCATTCTGTTTTAATTTCTCATCTTCTCCTTGGCTCTTGACTAACCACATTCCCCAAGGATGTCTTTCCTTAGCCTCCTCTTTGCTCCACATCATTTCTCAAGATCTTCAATTCATTTTGAGTTGAATATTATTCATCTATGCACCAATGACTTATAGTTCACAGCTCCATTTTCAGCCTTAGGCTCAATATTGCTCTAAACCTAGGATTTTCACTCCTCACCTCTTATCAACTTTTCTTTTTGAGAGACTATGCCTCTCAAGTTCTCTCAGGTAAGAGGATCATCAGATAGCTAGTTATTTTAATCTAGAGGATTTTCATTATGAACCCTGACACTCCCTAGACTTTCATCTCTGCTTCGTTGTTTAATTCTATATATTCCTGTCCATTCACAGAGCTTTACTTTAGAGATAGTCTTTACTTTCTCTTTTCAGCCATTGTAACAAGTTCCTAAATGGTCTATTTCTATCAGGCTCTGGTAATTGAGACTTCTTACATAATAAATTTTGAGTAAAAATCCCTCCCCTTGTCATATCCTGCATACAAACCTCTACAGTCTCATCACTAGAGAAACAAACTTGTACCTACTGAGTTACCTCAGTGGGCCTATGACATATGGTTCCTGTAATTTTCCCACCTTCACTTCATGTGTTTCCTAGGCATATTAAATGGCTATTATATAACAAGTCTTAACAGTTCCCAATACAAGATCGACAGTTACTTGCTCTCCATGCCTTTGCATTTGATGTTATCTTTGAATGGAATAATAATATTACATTTTCTTCACCCAAGAAACTGTCCATTCATTAGCAACTTGGAGATGTCATCTTTGATGTTTTATAGGTATATCAGAGCCATTCTCTTTCAGAGCTCTACTGTTTCACCAGCATAATGTTTCTTATTTTATGATGCCTCCTGGTTCCTCTTTACCAAAATCAAAGACAGCAGCTATATATAGTTTATTTTGTATTCATACTGAACACTTGAGTTTGGTGGGATGGTGATTGACTAGGAACTATGAGGCCACAGACCATACCTATCATCTAGCCAACCATGCAGGACTTATCAAATATTTGCAAGTGAAGGAAGGTTAAAAAGGATGGGTGGAAAAGAAGAATCTATCTCCAGCCCTATGACTATGAATCAACCCAATTCTACCAAGGACATTTTAGAAACTAAATGTAGAAAGTCATCTTATACTTGTAGAAAGAAAAATGATACATTGTTCAATATTATTGAATATGGTACTGCTAAAAATTCATAGACTCAAAGATTTCCTTATAAACTAGGATATATAACTAATTAGCAAGCTTAAAGGAGGCTCTTCTTACTGCAACTACTTGATTTCAGGTTGCCTACAGACCTTATTTAAAATCATGAATTCAGTGCTATACTATATACTTCCATATGCAACAATATGTAGTTCCTCCACTTCATAATCATTGGTATTAAAATCAATGATATAAGAAGTTCTAGTTTCCATGGCAATTTCAGGATTTTACATCTCAAATATGCTTGAATGTCTGACTTTCTTAAAAACATATAAGCCAAGTCAACTATATATTCCTTCAAAGCCAATAGCTCTTAACATAACCCAAACTTGACCAGCTGTGTCCAGGAATTTTATTGTGTGAAGGTGTTTTTTAGCTTTAATCTGTACCTATTCCTGTCTTTTTTTATACTCTGAAGACAAATATAATAAACTTAGTATTTTTAAGTGTAAATGAGTTCTTCAACTGTACAGAAAAGACAATTTTGTCCATTTTAAATAATGTGTTCTCCAACTTCTCTAGACTCTTTATCATTCTTCATCAACCTGATTTCTGCTTCATGTTCACAACAGTCTGATAATGTTGATATCCAGCTCTCTAGACATCTATTAAAGTATGGGGTCTAAGGACAGGGTGACCAACCCAAAATATAGAAAAGTTAACAGTATCTTTTCATTTTCTCTAGTCTTTCAGTAAAGCATAATATTGAATGGGTACTTAGACTAGCCAGCCTATATTATATTTATTAATTTTTATTTATTTATTTGAGAAAGAGGGAGAGAGACCAAAAAAGAGAATGAGCATGCCAGGGCCTCTAGCAACTAAAAATAATTTCCAGATGCATGTACCACCTTGTGCATCTAGCTTACATGGGTACTGAGGAATCGAACCTTGGTCCTTTGGCTTTGCAGACAAGTGACTTAACTGCTATCTCTCCATCCATATATGTATTATTTATTTATTTCTATATTATACTTTTATACAGAGTTGTAGTCCACTCAAACTCTCAATTGTTTTAAATTCTTACAACTCCTAAGTTGCTTTCTCCATAGGACTTTGGAATCATAAGTTCCAAATGGAACTCAGAGAATAAAAGTCTAGGGCTACTCTTTGGACCACTGTTTTCACTGACTAGGTCTTAGAACTTAATGCTTCAGAATATAAACAGGAATCTAATAATATCCCTCCCTGGTCCACACAAATATTATCCTGGAGATCCTGAACAAAGTATCTATAGGAAAGAAAAACATAGAAATTTGAAGATCTATAATGAAATATGTATTCTTAAAACTAATCCAGGGTCCTTGTAAAGGCAACTCAAAATTTTCTGTCTATATTAGAATATCATCTCTCAAGGTAGATCAAGAAACATTGGTCCTGAAATAATAACAGATACTAATGAAACCTAGAAACAGAATAAGAAAAAACAAAATAAGACATTTCAGGGCCTTAAATTTATAAGTGTGATTTGTGATTTCTTAGATCTTCCTTATCATCAAAATATTTCTGAAGGTTGAAGAAAATTACAAGTTGCTTCACTGGACCCATAGACTCCATATGGTAGATCCAGGTTGAGGTTCAAGAATGTCTCCCTGACACAAGTGCTAAGCAATTCTGAAACTACCATTAAAGGGGCAGAAGAACAATGGGGACTTTACCATGAACTGGTTTTTCTCAGGAAGGAATTGGGAACACCTCCCTAGTCAATATTCCTTTCTACCATCTTCAGACTATCAGTTGATTTGGTTTTGGTGGAACAAGTCAAGGGTTCCTTTGTTTTGCCATTCTATCTATTAAGGGGAGCATAAGCACTTGCTCTCATCATGACAGGCCATGCGGACCTCCTAAGCAAGCCTGCTTCTCAATTCCATTTTAAAATATCCTTTAGAGTTTAAAGTCTGCTCATGACAACATTTATCTGGAAGCAGGAACAAAAATGGATGGAGGGAGAGGTATTGAACCAATGTAATAAGTGACTAAGTGACAAGCTGAATTTCAGAGCTATGGGATTGTTGCTTTATCTTAGGAACCTGCAAATCATTCATTATGAAGTTTACTGGCAAAATCCATTATCATTTATCTTCTTTACTCACATGTAGATTATAAGAAAATCACCCTAAGATATTTTCTAATTTGGGGAGGCAAACATTAGGGTTGAAAGCATTTAACAAATACAAACTCAAGCAAAAAACTGAAGTTTGGCGGCACATAAGATGTTACAGAGCTCTCACAACAAAACACTACTAAAACAATATATAACTCTGGAGAAACACACATATATTCACTTACAAACACAATATACATACAACCACTCTAGGAAGAGCCAGTTACTACACACTGTGCATCACCTAAATAGTGCAATTTATCTAAATTATTACAGCACAAATAATACTTGCCCTCCCTTTCTCATTAATTTTCTCTCAAGGGATGGCTCTCTAAAAGGAAGAAAATACAAATCCATAAGAATTTGTGAAGTCCAAGATAAAACATAAGATCTCATCAATTAAGAATATGATAAGAAAATAATAAACATATGTGTTTTTCTTGGTAAAACATAAGATTCTTTTTTACTAAAGTACCTGTAAAATATGACTGCCCAAATGTGCTTCAAATACTTCAATGGCAAGTGCACTGGGGCTTCTCCTTCGTTGTGCACCTATAACTTAAAAGAAAACAAAGAAAGAAAGAAAAAGAAGAAAAATAATTAAGTTTGAGGTCTGATTTCATCCATACCTTTAGCTTTATTTCTCTCCGTTTGCATCATCACTTACTCCCACTATCAGCGTGATCTAAAACCCTGCCACTATCCTGTGTTAATTCTGTGTCTCTCTGAACATAAGCACAGTCTGGGTTGAATATCAACATCTACAAACTTTAAAACAGCATATCCCAACTTCATGAATTTCCTTTTAAATTGGTTTTCCTAAAACATAAAAATACATTAAACTTTTGCAGTCTTTTAAAATTTGTATAATTTTTTTCCTTAAATTAACATACAGATATTGATTTTGTAAGACATTTATCACCCCCCCAAACACATACACACAAACCCCGAATTAACACTCCAGAGAAACCTAAATTTTTCTATCTTCTGGGCTATCTTCTGTTGTATCTTGTAATACAACAAATTCATTACATAAAAGACCAGTATGTCAGATGAGAGATCATTAAGGACCTTTTGCATCAGTATTACATTCATCAAGATGGCTACATTCCATTTATTCTGAACACTCATGTGTAGCTAACTATTCCATGGGACCAACAAGCAGCTCAGCTGGAACTTGGCCAGCAGCTACCGCTTCAAGTAAGTGTTCCTTCTTATCTGGAGTTCTCAAATACTACTGTTCTCCTACTACATCAGTCCACATGTTTTGCTACAGGCACCTGCCACTCAAGAAACCCCTGTAACAAAAGTGGACATAATGCATGATATTTATAGAAATGAGAAATAACCACTTTTTTATTATTAAATCAGGAATGCCAATTTCCTTCAAACCTGCTAGGCTGGATAGTTTTTCTTTCTTTTAAAATAAGTCTTCAAGTATCATAAAAATTGACTCCATGGTAATTTATGATAGAATGTTATTTGGATTTTTTTCTGTAGTTTCAACAAAACTACTCCATATCCTCATGTTTCTCCTGAAGACTTTATTATAAACATCTGTTCCTTCATGCCTTGATATGACTAATTGAAAATAAAATCAAAAGACCTTTGCTAATTTGCTTTAAAACATCTAAAATTGCTTGTAGCTAGTTGACAAGAAAATTCCACCAAAATGCTACTGGGGAAATTCTGTTCATTTCAGTTACAGAGCCTTTCTTTTGCATCCAAAGCTTAGTAAGTAGTATAGGGTAAATGCACATATGATTAATGTGCTGTGTGAAAGTTGGGTGATCACCTCTGCTGTTCTGAGGGGGGTTCTAAAAGGCACTTTGAAAATAGCATGGGTGTTAAGTACTATGATTACTGCAAGAGAGAAATAAAACGGGTATTTTTTTCAATGGGAAAATTTATAAAATATAATTGAAGACTGATTATTATTAAAGAATATTACAGTTGGAAGGGGTCATAGGCAGCTCTGGCCCAACATCTTCATTTGCTTCAGAAGCAAAACATATAACTAATAATTTTAAAACACAAAAATCCATTTCTCTACCCTGAGATTAATCTTTATTATAGGTACTGACATAGAATTTAAATTTTTTCATACTTAGCTATATTTAAGACAGCACTGCTGTGTATGTATGTGCATGCGCGTCTGATTAATTTCCTATTCTAACATGCACATTACTCCCTTCAAATCTCCTTTGGCATTTTTGATAATGCAGCTGTCTTGCTGAATACTGTTTTCAGTTTCTAGAGTGTTAATTGCACATTATGGTAGCTTGGTGTGAATGATCCCACATGAATAAAATTTGCAGCCTTTTTTTTTTAAGATTATGGGGGTGGGTGGCTTTGGGGAAGGAAAAGAGGAGAGTTGAAAAACTTCTAAAGTGTCCACTCTCTTTTTGAGGCAGTAATTAAGATTCAGAGAGATCCTTATTAATAGTTCATAATTTGGAGATTTCAATTACAAAGCTCAAGATAAATCATTTCATGGCATTAAAAATGGATTAATGTTAGACTTTAGATAACATACAAAATTCTATGAAGAACTGGGTAAAGGGAGGCCAGAAGAGCAACAGGCACTGACTTCAGGGAGTCCTGACACATCTCAGAAAATGTAAGCAAGCATTTATTTACTAGAAGGCCCATGAGGCAAGCTCCAGCAACAACAGATGGTAGCTCAAATGCTTCTAGAAGCCCAGAGACAGTTGTCCCAAACAACATGCAGGGATTATTCTAGCCGGGTTGTTGCTGGCCTGTCTTCTGCCTTTTCCCCACTGCAGCTCAGGTTGTTCTAAAAATGAATGCCTTCATCAGGTCTTGTATCTATGAGTCCTGTCTGAACAGTTGTTCTTTGTTCACCAAAGCCTCGGGAACCTCTGTGTGAATCCCCATCCATACTAGCATAATATACAAGGATGTTGTAAGCAGTTTCATGCCATTCTAGTCAACAGCATTTTTATGGCATCGGAACTTCTCTTGATTTATAGGTTTTGCACTTATGAAGGTGATGTGGGGCTTTAATGACAGTTCCTAATTTTACAACCAACATAAATATGTTAAACAGGTACACATTATGCCCCTGGAAGGAACTGTGCTTTAACTCTAGCATTATTGGTAACTGAATATATGTTAAGTACGGACTTCTTATTTTGCACTTATCCTCTGTTACTTGGCATTTTCAGAATCAGCAAACATAACTCTGGAACATTGCAAACATGGTTATTTTGTTTGTCTGTGTTAATCTCATTGTGTTTACAGAGTGTCATTAATGCCTGAAGAGGAAGTAAAGGCCATTTTCTCAATGAGGGCCATGGTCCTCAGAGAGTAATATGGCTTGTGTATTTTTGTGATCCCCCTGGTTTGGTAGGTTACACTTTCTCAGCCCATTTGGTAGCCTACACACAATGAGTACTTATCACTGAACAATGATTTTCCTTCATCTCATCTGCTGAGATACTTCTTTCTTTTTTGTAAGCGACTACTTTTATGAAATTTAAAGCACACTATATTAATAAACACACGAAAAAGAACATTACTAAATAAATGAAACATTCATCCCCTTGTCTATGAAGATTACGTCAGTAACTCACTGGCAGTGAGGTGAGCACTCTGAACAGCTTGTATAAACTGTCAAAAGGAAACAATCAAATCAGAACAATTCCACTGAAAATTCTATTCAACATTTTCAAAGTGCCTATTTAATTTTGTAAATCAACGTTGTAGTGAATCTTGGAAACAATAAACAGTTCAACAAAAATCCTTTGCAACTTAAAACTAGGCCCAGAATATAATTAACATTAGCAAATATGATGGTCCTATTATTGCATATTTTATAAGGTCAAAAAATGAAACACCTAGAGTTTTAAGAGATTTTAAATGGAGGAAATGTGTACAGAGAAAGATTTTGTTATTTGAAATTGTGAAACAAAACCAATCAGGTCAATAAATCCTGATTATCTCTTTCAGAAATCCACAGTGATGTGGTGACCATACAACCAAGCATTTGACTTCATACTCATTGAAAAGTAGAAGACAGAAAATCTGGATTGTCATAACCTCATGTGATTGTCCCTGAGAATTAATTCTGTTCATTAAAAGACAATCCTTCTTTGACAAAAATACCCCACCTGACCACTCATATTCCTAACTGCTGCTCCTGTCTCCAGGGTTGCACAAATGTGCGGAAGGCTGAGGATTAGCACTCAGGGGGAATTTGACCTATTCAGCAGAAAGGTCAACTTGCCATGGAAGAACCCATTACAAAGAGAAACAGGACAGCTCTGCAGACACACATAATAAAAGGCAGGAAGTCATGGGCCCTAGCTGCCTTGTGTCCTGCTTTGCCCTTTTCCTCCTCAGCCCTTCCTGTGCAGGACCCTCCAGCACAGGGAGACCCCAGAAGGGAGCTGGGAAGAGGCTTGTTGTTCAACAGTTTACTACAGAAAGACCTGCCACAGTGAAGGTGTGGCACTGGAAGCTGGGCTGTCAGGGTTGTTTTATCAGGAAATGGTAGACACTGGTAGAAAAGAAGGTCGTTTCTGTCACCTTCTCAATCAAGCAATAAAGTGACCAAAGTGAATGCAGCCCTAATGTTCTACACAGAGCGTCTTAAGAATTGACTCCAGTGACAAAGTCACCTCTGCTGGCTGCCCACAGAGTCATTCATCCGGGAATAAGGAACTGTTCCCACACTGAGCAGTGGTGAGGAGGTGGGGGGAGTCTGGGGTGGGAGGGTGAAGCCCGAAGGACAAGACTGGTTTAATGCAATCCACAGACCTCACTCCCTGAGCTTTGGCACTTGGGCTTAACAAAGTCAGAGTCTGGGAAAGAATGGAGAATAGAATGCTTAATGGGTCTTTCCAGGGTTACCAAAGAAAAGGGATTTCCCTTGAAGAATCTCAATTAGTTTGTCTCACTGTAGGGCCAAGAAAGCCAGGGAGGTTTTTCCCAGGAGCACAGAAGCTTGTGAAGCAGTGTGTGTGTGTGTGTGTGTGTGTGTGTGTGTGTGCACGCGAGTGTGTGCGTGTCACTCTATTGTGGAATTTCAGAAGTTTGCATGTAACACTGCAATGAATCTTATTCTGAATCTTGCCTTCACAGTTCTGTCCTCTGCCCACAGACACAAACTTTGCTCAACTAATCTCCTCAGTATCCGTGCATGCCTTAGACACAGAGAGCATCAGGTCTGGAGAAACCTGAAACAGTCCTGGGTGCCAGCTTAACCCACAGCACTATTATAATTAAAACTGCCATTGAAAGCACTGGCACACTGTGGAGAGCATGTGGAGTTTTCACGCAGTGCATTCTGTAAATATATGAAAACAAATGCTAACAAGGCTCTTTCAATGTACTTCCATCAAGATTAGCTTCTGCCATTTAAAATGTAGGCTGATGACCAGAGAAGAAAAATAGGAATAAGCACTGTTAATCATGCTTGTGAGAAGCTGATTAAAAATAAGTACAAAGAAACCCCTTCTATGTCTAGAAATAGTATACTCTAGGCTTATTTTTTAAATTCATATTTTTGTGGATTTTTAAATTATCAAATAAAATTTCATAATTTATATACCAGAATTTATTAGCACATTATACAATGTTGCCAAGTTACATAAAAGAGATATTTAATCCAAGAAAATAAATGATACTTTAAAAAGTCTTACACTGACTCCATGTTCCTTGATATAATACATTTTAAATATTCTCTCACATTTTAAGTACTTATTGAATACAC